>NW_024103562.1:0-27887 GCF_003945595.2 Pipra filicauda | reverse complement strand
TCAAGTATCACTGTATTTATATTCCAAAAGTTATACTGATTCTTTGATTCATGCATGGCAGAGCACCCCCATGAATCCCCACTGGCATATTAAAGAAATGTTCAAACCAATGGTTTCTGGTCATTGGGTTTAATTCTTTTGTTTTATCCCTTTGATTCCATGAAGTTCCAAATATATCCCAGGGTTTGTTTAATTCCATGAGGTCCCGCACATCCCAAAGACATCCCTTAATTCCCTGGGTTTCTGTACTTTCCCAGGGAATATTTACTTCCGTGATGCAGGGCAGAGTCATGACGGTCGCTTGATTCCGTGAGTTCCCCCAGTGTCCCAGCAGTCCTTTGGTTCCATGAGACCCTGCCATTTTGCACTGGGTTGACATTGTCTGGATGCCAGGTGCCCACCAAACTGCTCTGTCGCTGCCCTTCCCAGCCAGAGAGAAGAAGATGGAAAATGACTTCTACCTTGAGATCAGGCACTTTACTAAAGCAAAAGCCAAAGTTTGTGCATGCATAATTGAAGAGGAAAATAAAGAGATTTATTCTCTACTTCCCTTCAGCAGCCATGCCTGGTCACTTCACGGGAAGCAGGGATTCACCACACAGAGAGGCTGCTCAGAAGGCAAATATTGCAAAAAAATTGATTTCCCCCTTTCCTGTTCCTTTCCTGAGCTTTTGTAGCAATGTCTCTTTGGTCCATTTGGCTCAACTGGCCTGACTGTATCCCCTCTCATGAGCATGCCCCCGATTCAAGGGAGGAAGCTGACAATGCAGATGCTGTGCCAGCCCTGCTCAGCAGTTGCCAAAGCACTGGTGTGATTAACCCCTTTGTAGCTCCCAATGCAAAGCACAGCACTGTGACGGCTGCAGTGAGAAAATGAACTCCAGCTCAGACAGACCCAACACATGTGGGATTCTGAAATGTCTCAGGGTTCCTTTGATTCCACGATGCCCCCTGTGCCACCGTGACAGAACTCTCAGACCTGGCAGTAGAAAAATAAATCAAAAAATTCAGAAGAAATCATCTTAAAGTCATGCTAAACCTGTCTTCTACAGTCCAGAATCTACATATGTGTGACAGCAGATACTTGGGATGAGGGTAGATGCTCAGAGGAATTCATGGGCTTTGGTCTAGGAAATCTGTCCCCAAAATTTCTGCTGCCTTTTCCTCCTTGGACACTTCCTGATGCCCGGAGGAAGCTCCTGTCCAACAGCAGCTCCATCCCCCACCTCCTCCTCCTGGCATGCGAGGGCTGCAGCTCTTGCACTTCTGCTTCTTCCTGGGCCTCTCCCTGGCTACCCTCCTGGGCAACAGCCTCATCCTCAGCGCCGTAGCCTGCTACCACCACCGGCACACCCCCAGGGACTTCTTGCTGCTCCACCTCTCCCTCATGCACCTGGGCTGCGTCTGCACCATGGCCCTCTGGAACACCAGGGGCATCTCCTGCTCAGGATGAGCTGCAGAGGTGTTTTTGCTTTTCTTCTTGATCACAGCGGAGGTTGCCCATCTCACCATCATGTCCTACGACCGCTATGTGGCCATCTGCAAAGCCCTGCACTACAGGACCCTCCTGGGCAGCAGAGCTTGTGCCCACATGGCAGCATCTGCCTGGGCCACTGGGAAACGAGTCTGGCCCTGGGGCTGCAGGAGCTGCCGCCTGAGCTGATGATCTCCTGAGCAGTCGAGACACACAGTCACTGTCCCTGTCCTCTATTTCCTCCCCTTCTTACTGCAGGACCAGAAACGACTGTGCTGCTCTGCTGGGCTGGGGCGGGGCAGGGAGATGGGGGGACCGGGGAGGGACTGGACTGGGCAGTTCCAGGGAGTAGAAAACCCCAGTGTTCATCTGAAGTGTAGGAGTGGGCAGGGTGGGAGCACTAGAGGGCAGAGGTGGCTCCAGGCTCTGGGAGTGGCAGCAGGAGCCCAGGGAGACCCTGCCCCTGCTGCAATGAACTGCCTGTGTGTGTGCGAGGGAAGGACTCGTGTCTCTGAACACCCCAGTGGGTGTGAGCAGTGCATCAGTCCAGCTCAGAGGTGGATACCTCGCAGAGCCCTGACACATTTCTGTGTGTGACTCCAGGAAAACCCCCACTGTGCCAGGGAGTTATCAGATCCTTTGCTGTCACCCTCCTGGCATCTTGTGTAATGATGAAACTAGAAAAGGTGATCATCTTACCCTGTTAATTTTCTAAGGGGAGAAATGTCACTGCTGGAAAGAAGTGTCACTGAAGAGGGGAGAAGAGGGAACATCATTGTTTTGTTCAGCCTGTTCCACAGCAGGTTCCCCTGGAGCCCCAGGGACACCTGCGGGGAACCCAGAGGGGCAGAGAAAGGGCTACCTTTGGCTCTTGCTCTGCTGCTCAGCTGGGCCGGGCTCCTGGCACACAGGGAGCTCCTGGCAAGCGGGCAGCACTGCAGAGAGACAGCTCTGCCCGGGAGCAGCTCCTCTGCACAGCCCAGCAGGGCCGAGGGCACTGCCTGTAGCCACGAGAGAAGAGAAGCAAGGCAGAGGGAGGTTAAAGGCAGCGGAAAGATGGGAGGTGTTCAGCTGAGACTTCCCTTGGGGACACGACTTCACACTCCTCTGCAGAGTGAGTCTACAGGTGCAGGGCAATGTCGCTTGTGTTCCTGGAGGAATCTCCTAAAGCTACCACATCCCACAGCCTTGCGCCTCTGTCAGGACTCTCCCAGTTTCTCTGTTGCACAGGAGGAGGATGTTCTCCAGGGCAGGCCTTCCCTGCAGCACCGTCAGAGGGACAGTGCAGGTGGGCTCCTTCTCCCAGGGATGGCTGTGGGCTGGGAAGGTGGGGGTGCAGCCAGGGGTGCCCGGGGCTGTCCTGCAGAGCAGGGTCCCTGTGCTCCGGGGTTCTTCGTGTCAGGGCAGGGACCCTGCTGCCTGCCGGGCTCAGGTCTCATCCTGCCTGGGTAGTTGCCCACACCTCTGCAGGGAGAAGCTGTCGGTGGGTGGCGAGAACCCTAGCAGGAACCAGGCAGGGTCTTCCTGCCGTTGGATGAGTGCTGTGGGAGGTCAGGGCTGCTCACAGATCCAGATCACACCAGCACATTTCCACTGTCAAATGGGAAGGACAAAGCACAATTATTAGGAAGGAAAGGAGCTTTTCTGAGGCAGTGTTTTCAGTTTCCTACTTCTGAGGAATGTGGGGGTTGAGAAATGGAAAAGAGCTCTCATGTTGGACAAGTCACTGAGACTGCTGAGCTGTAACTTGGAATGCACAGTGCTTCTGCAAGCAACTTCCTAAAGTGCTTTCGGCCTCTGCTCTGCTTTTGACAGAAGCAGCATCACTTCTGCTGGACCCATCTGTTTTCTCTTGATCTGCCCTTTTCCACCCGCAAAAAGAAAAGTTGCCCAGTGAGTGCCCTGCAAACAGGCAGGTTTCTCTCAGGCCAAAGTGAGTGCACAGACATCCGCATGGAGTGCTGACAGGGAAATCATGAATGGATTTCTGATACTGAGTCTACTGTTTTGAAAACAGAAAATGTGGTGTTGAAGTCATCGTTAGCCTTTGAGAGGGAAACGGGAGAAAAATCGGATAAACTTGTTGCTAAAAATGAGCTGCTTCAAACTGAGGTTCACCACCTTCAAAGTCTTGTCAAAATTTTGGTGATTATGAAACAGTCAGCTCACCGATTACCCCCATCAATACTAGACAATGCCCGCAGTATAAAGGTATAAACCCCTCCCAGCCCCTCCAGGAGCCCTCGAATCCCATCCTGGTCCCACAGGACACTCCCAACTTGCCCTCAAACCCTCCGAGGCCCCCAGACTACCTCCCAGACCCACAAAACCCCACAGGATGCCCCCAAACCCCTCCCAGTTACCTCCAGCCCTCCCAGGACCCCTCAGACCCTCTCCTAGTTGCCCCCTTCCCCTCAAGGACGCCCCCAAACTCTCTCCCAGTCCCTTCCCACACCCCCAACGATGCCCCAAAACCCCTCACAGTTGCCCCAATCTCCCCAACCTCCCTCCCAACCCCCCAAGCTCCCCCAAACCCCTTCCCACTTACCTCCACGACCCCCAACCCCTTCTCAGCCTCCCCATTCCTCCCCAAAGCCCCTCCCAGTTGCCGGCCCGTCCCCCAGGCTCGGCTGAGGAGGTGCCCCAGGCTGACGGATCCGCCCTGCCAGGGGCGGTTCCAGTAGCACGTCGGGAGCCACCCCCTGCCCCGAAAGCTCCCGCCCGCCCTGGAACCGCCTCAGCTGCCCCTGCAGGGGAGAAATCCAGGCCGGAGCAGAGCAGGGGGCCGGGCCGGGTGGGACCTCGATGGACGGGGGCACTGGGAGAGAGGGGAGAGACCGGGATGGGCTGGGGGGCACTGGGAGAGAGAGGAGACACTGGGATGGGCTGGGGGGGCACTGGGAGAGAGGGGGGAAAGTTTTTTACCCCTTTCCTGGGCACTGGAACACCCTCTGCACCCCCTTTCCTTGCCATGCCGGCTCTCCTTCCCCCCCACGCCATGAACAGGTTCTGGGGCTCCCTCGTGGGTCGCAGCCAATAGAACGGCTCTGCTGGAATGACGTCATTGCCAAATTCAGCTGGGCCCCTCTCCTCGCGCCGGTGAGTCATCCAATAGAATGTCGATACTTCCGCGGGGGCTGCCGGGTGCGGGGCGGTGGGGGGGTGTAAGGGGGTACTTTTGAATTAGATGATCAATGGAGCATAGAGGCGTGAGAACGGAATCATATTAGGATGTGAAATCAGCTAGAGTATGGTACAATGTAACTTCATGGCACAAGCTAATTGTAAGGTCCATTGTGCTTTTTAGCAAGTCAGCTTGATATCCCCTATTATCAGAGCTGAGTTCTTCCTTGGTTTTGCTACATATTGCAATATAGATACATCTACCCTTGAAACACAATGGTAGAGGTCATCCATAGGGGTGAGAAATATGATGATGGGAGGAAGATTATGTGGGCAGGGGTCGCTCGCCCCTTGCCCTACAAGTAGGGCATGCGCAGACTGTTGCCATTAGGTAATGATTAGGTGGGGTTTGGCTGCCATTCAGGCATCACCTTATGCTACGTACTGGCTCTACGTAGTGTAATGTGGAACTGATAAAAATGGGGTGTCGGGACTGCTGAGTTGAGCGATACTCATCCTGGCACCGAGACTGTGTTGCTCCATGGGGACGCCCACTAAGCACGGGTACCGACCAGCTGCTGCAGATCCTGACAGCCCTGGCCTGTCTGTGTGGGTAAGCACAGTTTTTTGATAGGAAGCAACTGAGAGAACAAACCTTTTAATATCCTTTTAGTGTTCCTTTAATTCCCCTTTTATGTTTATAGTATTTTTCCTTTAGTTTCCCTCTTTACTAACCTATATCTTGTTATCCATAATATTGTGTTAAGATCCTTTTTTGGTATCCCTTTTTCACTAGTTAATACTGTATTAAATGCTGTTTGTAGTATTTGTCTTAATGCCACCCGATAAGGTAGTTATTTTGTATCCTTTTTTAGTTTTTAATTCCTCTTGCTAAGTTTATTACTATTATAATTATTCTCACTGTAATAAAAGATATTTTGTGTGTTTGAGTATTTTTTGGCACTTGTCTTTATTCCGGACACGTATCCGAACGTACTGCTACAGGGGGGGAGGGGGGATTGCGATTGAACCCGATTGGTCCAGATCGATCCCGGCCCCAGGGTCTCCCCCGCTGAGAGGTTTTTCACGTGCGGCCCCAACGAGGCCATGGTGGTGTCGGGTGAGTTCGGGGGGTCCGGGGGCTCCTGGTGACCCCTCCAAATCTCCCCCAAGACTCTTGGGAACTGCCCAGATCCCCCCCAAGAGTCCTGGGAACCCTCCGAAAGCCCCCCTCCTGGGGGCCTCCCCTCCGTCTTTCCCCCTTCCCCCCAAATCTCCTGTGCGTCCCCTTAACCCTTGAAAATCTCCTGGGACCACCTCAGACCCCCAAACTCCCTCCTGGGGACCCCCAAACCCTCTTCAGGACTCCTGGGCCCCTCCCGACCCCCTCCTAGAATCTTTTGGGTCTCTCCAAGCCTTTACAGCAGATTCCTCCGTCCATTTCCCCCACCCCCGGACTGCTGAGGGTCAACTCCCCCAAGAAACTACTGGGAACCCCCCAGTGTCCCACCACGAGATTCCTGGGTCCCTCCCCCCACCCCCCTGTGGTGCCCCCATCCTTTCCCCCCCTTCGAAAATACTCTTGGGGGTCCCCCAATGTCCCCCCCAGCCCCCATCCTGCCGGGGATGGATTTGCGGGGATCTCCTTCCCCTTCCCTCTGGCCTGAAGGTAAATGCCCTCCCTGTCCTTCTTCCTTCGCCCCCAGGCAGAAAAGAGAAGAGAAACAGCCAGTTGGCCCTGGCAGGTGTGGGTGTGTGCAGGCTGTGGTTGAGTGGTTGACAAGGGAGAGGAGGGGTTGGTGTTTGGGCAGAGTCCAGCAGGTGATGTCTTTCATGTCTGGCAAGGCAAGGCAAGGCAAAGAGGATGTGTGATGCTGATGCTGATGTGCTGATGCTGTCACTTGTTTTTTGTGTCTGTTGGAACTGGAACAAGGATGTTTGTCTGGGAAAAGTGTTGCCCCTTCCCCAGTCACATGTTCTTTCTATTTCACCAGCAGTCCTTGGTCGGCTCCACGACCATCCAGCTGTCAGTGTTCACGACCTACCCATCAACCCCTTCTCTTCTGGGCTCCTACACTTGCCAACCCTAAGCTGCTCCTAAATTCTCTTGCTGTCAGTTCATAAAGACATCTTGTCAAGTGTTACTGATTTAAAAACTAAACCCTGACATCTTTGTCTTTGCCAAAGATGTGTGTGAAAGGGCAGTGCTGGTGTTGAGCTTCACACTGGGTGACTTGACAGCTTCCTCTGCATCACCCATGCACCCCGAGTTTCTTTGAAAAGTACTTTTCACTCCAAATGTGACACCACATTAGCCTGTAGGACATCCTGTCCCCAAATGGATAACTGTAAATATAATAATAAAAAAGTGACCCCCTCCATTATTCAAGAAAACTTGTACCTCTGTACTAAAAGCATCCAAGGGTCACGTCCCCCAGTTTTCTATCTGACAAGGGTTTGGAGGGGCTGCTTTGTGCAGGGAACCCTTTGGGGGCCCCTTGCAGATGGGTGGGGCTGCACTCTGGGGGTGTGGGGCTTTGGTTCTTTGGTTGCCAGGGCCACTGTGAGTCACTGAGCCGGGGTGGGGACAATGGGCAGGGCTGGCTGGGACAGGCTGTGGCGCCTGTGACATAAAAGGGAAGTGTCCCCGTGGGGCAGCTCTGCAGGGCCCATCAGGGGATGCTGCCCAGTGCAGCCTGTGCTGTGGGGAGCGCGCACACAGGGAGAGGCTGGGCCGGACGAGGGCCGGGGCAGCAAGGCCGCCCCAGGGAGTGGGTTCTGCCCCTGCCTGCAGGGCCCAGCCCCTGGCAGGAGTGCCTTGGGCAGGGCCCGGTGCTGCTGCTGGGGCAGTGGGTGAGACCTTGCCGCCTGCCAGCTGCCTGGACCCCTGTCCTTGCTGAGCCACATCCCCGAGGCTCCCGTCCCCGCTCCCCCAGCGCCAGCTCCCTCCTTCCCAGCCCCAGCCAAGCCCTTCTCTGTGTCCTCCTGCAGGCCATGGCTTTCACAGTATTCCTTTTGGTGCTTGTGCAAAGCATCATCCAGTCCCTGCAGGCAGTCGGGGAGGGGCTGCACAAGACTCACTGATCTTGGAGGTCTTTTCCAAGCTGAAGGACTCTGGGATTCTGTGATCGTGTGCTGGATTCAGCTGGGTCCATGTTAGCAGCATTAGTTTGCTCCCAAAATTTCCTCGCTGTCAGCACTTGTGGCCTAAGGCTTGAGCTCCTTTAGCTCCTTGTGCTGAGTTGCTGATGGGAAACGAGAGGCCTCTGCGAGCAGATTCCTGGTGTTCCCTGTAGAACAGTGAGGGGGAAGGTGTTGTCAAGTGGGAAGAGGAATACTGTTTGTGTGTGGCCTCCTAGGTGGCCTTGGCACCTTTAAGGGGCTTGAAGGCTTAGAAAAGAGCTTTGTTAAAGTGAGAAATGAAATAGTATGTTGGCTGTGGGAATGGGAAGGGAAGAGGAATGAGGAATGGGAAAGGAAAGAGGAATGGAAAGACATCTGCTGATGCTGTCATTTGTTTGTTATGTCTGCGTGTAGCAGGGAGATTGCCAAAACCAGTACACAGTGGAAAGTTGAACAAAACAACATTTATTCCAAAGAAAGTAGCAAACAAAATGAGAAACCGAGAGACAGAAAAGAGAAGGGAAACAAGCCCCCAAGACAACCCCCCATTCACTCAAATGTTACTTACCAGGTTGTCTTGCTGACCCCAGAATGCTTAGAATTTCCCACAGCAGAAGCTGCATCCTCATTATCCTCATGAGCCAATTTTCATTAATGTGAGGACAGCTGGGAGACTGTAGAAACATCAGCTGAACTTAAAGTCTCCTGGTTTCTTTCTCTCCTCAGACTTAGAATCAGGGTTCTGCCCTGTTTTCAGCCCTACCTCACAACTGACAGCCTGATATCCAAAATTGCATACAACCAAAGAT
The DNA here is from genome assembly GCF_003945595.2 of Pipra filicauda. Taxonomy (NCBI): domain Eukaryota; kingdom Metazoa; phylum Chordata; class Aves; order Passeriformes; family Pipridae; genus Pipra; species Pipra filicauda. The sequence goes on along the minus strand of NW_024103562.1, from coordinate 19,358 downwards.
TCCTCCCAGACCAAAGGTACCAGCACAGAAAGCTCTTGCTGCCCATGGAGTGCCCAGGCTGACAAACCAACTGAACCACAAAGTTAAATCTTCCAGGCTTCCTTTCCTGGTGATAAAGGGTGTTGTTTCCTGCTTTCAGACCTGCTTCCCAAATGCCAGCCCGAATCCCATAATTGCACACGAAAAAGATTACTCTCAGAACAAGGTGCCAGCACAGAAAACTCTGGTTGCCCATAGAGTGCACTGGCTGAACCACAAACTGCATCACAAAGCCAAACCTCCCAGTCTTTCTTGCCTGACGTAATGGCTGTTGTTTTCATTTTTTCAGATCTGCCTCCCAACTACCAGTCCAAATCCCAAAATTGCATACAAACAAAGATTCCTCGCACAACAATAATGCCAGCAGAGAAAGCTCTTGCTGCCCATGGAGTCCCCAGCCTGACTAACCCGTTGCACCACAAAGCCAAAGCTTCCAGTCTTTCTTTCCTGGCGATATGGGTTGTTGTTTCCTGTTTTCATAACTGCCTTCTAACTGCCGGCCCGACTCCAAAAATTGCCTAAAAACAAAGATTCCTCCCACACCAAAGGTACCAGCACAGAAAGCTCTTGCTGCCCATGGAGTCACCAGGCTTGTCCAACAACTGAAACAAAAAGCCAAATATTCCAGGCTTTCTTTCCTGGGGATAAGGTCTACTGTTTCCTGTTTTCAGTCCTGCTTCCCAACTGCCAGCCCAACTCCCAAAATTACATACAAACATAGATTCCTCCCACACCAAAGGTGCCAGCACAGAAAGCTCTTGCTGCCCATAGAGTGCTCAGGTTGAGACACCGACTGCAACACAAAGCCAAATCTTCCAGGCTTTCTTTCCTGGGAATAAGGGATGCTGTTTCCTGTTTTCAGACCTACCACCCAACTGCCAGCCCAACTCCCAAAATTGCATACGGATGAAAATTCCTTCCACACCACTGGTGTCAGCACAGAAAGTTCTTGCAGCCCAAGGAGTGTCCAGGTTGACAAACCCAACTGCACCACAAAGCCAAAGCGTCCAGGCTTTGTTTCCTGGGGATAAGGGCTGTTGTTTCCTGTTTTCAGACCTGCCTCCCAAATGCCAGCACGACTCCCAAACTTGCAGACAAATAAAGACTCCTGCTGCAAAGGTGCCAGCACATAAAGCTCTTGCTGCCCATGGAGTGCACAGATTGACACACAAACTGCACCAGAAAGTCAAAGCTTCCAGTCTTTCTTTCCTGGGAATAAGGGATGCTGTTTCCTGTTTTCTGACCTATCTGCCAACTGCCAGCCCAACTCCCAAAATTCCATATGGATGAAGATTACTCCCACACCAAAGGTGCCAGCATAGAAACCTCTTGCTGCCCAAGGACTGCCAAGGCTGACAAACCAAACTGCTCCATGAAGCCCAAACTTCCAGTCTTTCTTTCCTGGGGATAAGGGCTGTTCTTTCCTGTTTTCAGACCTACCTCCCGACTGACAGCCCTATTCCCAAAATTGCATATGGACGAAGACGATTATCACACCAAAGGTGCCAGCATAGAAAGCTCTGCCTGCCCAAGAGTCTCCAGGCTGACAAACCGACTGCACCAAAAAGCCAAAGCTTCCAGTCTTTCTTTCCTGGGCATAAGTGCTGCTGTTTCCTGTTTTCAGCCCTGCCTCCCAGCAGCCAGCCCAACTCCAAAAATTGCATACGGACGAAGATTCCTTCACATCCACAGGTGCCAGCACAGAAAGCTCTGGCTACCCAAGGAGTTCCCAGGCTGAAAAACCCAACTGCAAAAAAACCCCATAGCATCCAGTTGTACTTTCCTGGCCAGAAGGGCTGTTGTTTCCTGTTTTCAGCCCTGCCTCCCAACTGCCAGCCCGACTCCCAAAATTACATACAAACAAAGATTCCTCGAACAACAAAGCTGCCAGCACAGAAAGCTCTTGCTGCCCGTGAAGTGCCCTGGCTTGCCCATCAACTGCACCACAAAGCCAAATCTTCCAGTCCTTCTTTCCTAGGGATAAGGGCTGTAGTTTCCTGTTTACAGCACTGCCTCACAAATACCAGCCAGATTCCCAACATTGCATACAAACAAAGATTCCTCCCACACCAAAAGTGCCAGCACAGAAAGCTCTTGCTGTCAATGGAGTGTCCAGGCTGACAAACCAACTGAAGCACCAAGTCAAAGTTTCCAGTCTTTCTCTCCTAGGGATAAGGGCTACTGTTTCCTGTTTTCAGCCCTGCCTCCCAACTGCCAGCCCGACTCCCAAAATATCATATGGACGAAGGTTCCTCCCAGATCAAAGGTACCACCATAGAAAGCTCTTGCTTCCTATGGAGTCCCCAGCCCCACCCACCAAGTGCACCACAAAGTCAAAGCATCCAGGCTTTCTTTCCTGGTCATAAGGGCTGTTGATTCCTGTTTTCAGCCCTGCCTCCCAAATACCATCCAGATGCCCAAAATTGCATATGGACAAAGATTCCTCCCACACCCAAGGTGCCAGCACAGAAATCTCTTGCTGCCCAAGGAGTCTCCAGGCTGACAAAACAAATGCACCACAAAGCCAAAGTTTCCAATCTTTCTCTCCGAGGGATAAGACCTACTGTTTCCTGTTTTCAGCCCTGCCTCCCAACTGCCAGCCCGACTCCCAAAATTGCGTACGGACGAAGATTCCTCCCAAATCAAAGGTACCACCATAGAAAGCTCTTGCTGCCCATGGAGTCCCCAGCCCTGCCCACCAAGTGCAGCACAAAGTCATAGCATCCAGGCTTTCTTTCCTGGGGATAAGGGCTGTTGTTTTCTGTTTTCAGACCTGCCAACAAACTGCCAGCCCTACCCGCCAAAATTGCATAAAAACAAAGATACCTCACAGACGAAAGTTGCCAGCACAGAAAACTTTTGCTTCTCATGCAGTGCTCAGCGTGGCCCACCAACTGCACCACAAAGCCAAAGCTTCCACTCTTTCTTTCCTGGGGATAATGGCTGTTGTTTCCTGTTTTCAGCCCACCTCCCAACTCCCTGCTCAACTCCCACGGATGAAGATTCCTCTCACATCAAAGGTGATACCACAGAAAGCTCTTGTTGATCATGAATTCCCCAGGCTAACACACCCACTGCACCACAAAGCCAAAGCTTCCAGACTTTCTTTCTGGCCAGACTTTCCGGCCAGAAGGGCTGTTGTTTCCTGTTTTCAGCCCTGCCTCCCAAATACCATCCAGACTCACAAAACTGCATATGGAAAAAGATTCCTGCCGCACCAAAGGTACCAGTACAGAAAGCTCTTGCTGCTCATAGAGTTCCACGCCTGGACCACAAACTGCACCACAAAGCCAAAGCTTCAAGGCTTTCTTTCCTGCGGATAAGGGCTGCAGTTTCTTATTTTCAGCCCTGCCTCCCAAAAGCCAGCCAGACACCCAAAATTGCATACGGACGAAGATTCCTCCCATATCAAAGGTACCACCATAGAAAGCTCTTGCTGCCCATGGAGTCCCCAGCCCTGCCCACCAAGTGCACCACAAAGTCAAAGCATCCAGGCTTCCTTTCCTGGGGATAAGGGCTGTTGTTTCCTGTTTTTAGCCCCGCCTCCCAACTCCCAGCCCTACCCCCAAAATTGCATACGGATAAAAATTTTTCCCACACCACTGGTGCCAGCACAGAAAACTCTTGCTGCTTATAAAGTCCCCAGGCTGACACACCAACTGCACCTCAAAGCCAAAGCTTCCAGACTTTTTTTCCTGGTGGAAAGAGCTGATGTTTTCTTTTTTAAGCCCGGTGCTGCAATGACTGGTTCCACCTTTTAAAAAATTGAATTCAAATGAAGATTCTTGCCTGACAAAAGGTACCACCACAGAAAGATCTTTGCGGCCCAAGAAGTACCCAGGCTGCCCCACCAACTGCACCTCAAAGCCAAAGCATCCAGACTTTTTTTCCAGGTGGAAAGAGCTGCTGTTCCCTTTTTTCTGCCCTGCACTGCAATGGCCAGTCCCACCTTTTAAAAAATTGAATCCAAATGAAGATTCGTGCCAGACAAAAGGTGCCACCACAGAAAGTTTTTGCTGCCCAAGAAGTGCCCAGGATGCCCCACAAACTGCACCTCAAAGCCAAAGCTTCCAGACTTTTTTTCCCGATGGAAAGAGCTGCTGTTCCCTTTTTTAAGTCACGCGCTGCAATGGCCTGTCCAACCTTTTTAAAAATTGCATCCAAATGAAGATTCCTGTCAGACAAAACGTGCCACCACAGAAAGGTCTTGTTGCCCAAGAAGTGCCCAGGGTGCCCCAAAAATCGCACTTTAAAGCCTAAGCTTCCAAACTTTTTTTTCTTTAGGGAAAGAGCTGCTGTTGCCTTTTTTCAGCCCTGCGCTGCAATGGCCTGTCCCACCTTTTGAAAAACTGAATCCAAATGAAGATTCGTGCCAGACAAAAGGCGCCATTACAAAAAGACCTTTTCTCCCCAAGAAGTGCCAAGGCTGCCTCAACAACAGCACCTCCAAGCCAAAGCTTCCAGATTGTTTTATCTGGTGGAAAGAGCTGCTGTTCTCTTTTTTCAGCCGTGCGCTGCAATAACCTGTCCCACCTTTTAAAAAACACAATGCAAATGAAGATTCCTGCCAGACAAAAGGTGCCACCACAGAAAGATCTTGCTGCCCAAGAAGTGTCCAGGCTACCCCACCAACTGCAGCAGAAGCAAAAGGATCTAAAGATTTTTCCTGGTGGAAAGGGCTGCTGTTCCCTTTTTTCAGCCCTGTGCTGCAATGGCCAAAATAGATTCAAAAATTGTATGCAAATGAAGATTGTTGCCAGATAAAAGGTGCCACCACAGAAGCTCTTGCTGCCCAAGTAGTGCCTAGGCTGTCCCACCAACTGCTCCTCAAAGCGAAAGCTTACAGGATTTCTTTTTTGGGATAAAGGCTGTTGTTTGTTTCTTTTCAGAACCCTGCACTCGTCTCCCAAAATTGAAGACAAACGGCACTTTATCCCAAATATGAGGTGCCCAATCCATGCGTCCCTTGATGCTCTCCCAGTGCCACATCAGGATCCTGTGCAGCAACACGTGCTGCGTTGTCTCCTATGGCAAAAGCAGGTGTTCCCGACTCCAGGGCTCTTCCCCAATCCAGTATGGCAAGAGCAGGGGACGGAGTATCTCGGCACCTCAGTTACTTCTGGCAAGAGACTCCATCCCTCCCAGAGCCTTTGGGAGACCTGCCGGAGTCACACACAGGAGCCCCTCTGGCCAGGTCTCCCTGCTGCCGGGGAGGGGCGGGGAAGAGCAGAGCCCGCTCCTCGCCGAGGATGCACATGGCAGCAAAAGGCTGCGGGTAGGAGTGGGAGCCCAGGCCATTGCCGTCTAAGATTCCCAGGAGCAGGTGGCCCAGCAGCTCCTGTCCCCAAGACACCGGTTCTCAATCCACGGCTCCCGGGAAGCTGCGGCTTTGCCGGAGGAGAAGATCCTTTCTGTGGTGCTGGACAAGATCGTCCAGTGACGAAGGCAAGTGTTTCCAACTCCAGGGCTGTCTCTTGAGCCGCTTCTAGAGTAGAATATCAGGGAATATCTCCGCATCTCTGTTCCTTCCTGCGATAGCCTCCATCCCTTCCCCAAGCTCTGGCAGTCCTGGTGGACTGCAGACAGATTAGCCTCTGCCTAAGGGGCAAAATCCAGCCTATACGGTGTAAGGGGGATACTTTTGAATTAGATGATCAATGGAGCATAGAGGCGTGAGAACGGAATCATATTAGGATGTGAAACCAGCTAGAGTATGGTACAATGTAACTTATGGCACAAGCTAATTGTAAGGTCCATTGTGCTTTTTAACAAGTCAGCTTGTAAGGTCCATTGTGCTTTTTAGCAAGTCAGCTTGATATCCCCTATTATCAGAGCTGAGTTCTTCCTTGGTTTTGCTACATATTGCAAGATAGATACATCTACCCTTGAAACACAATGGTAGAGGTCATCCATAGGGGTGAGAAAGATGATGATGGGAGGAAGATTATGTGGGCAGGGGTCGCTGGCCCCTTGCCCTACAAGTAGGGCATGCGCAGACTGTTGCCATTAGGTAATGATTAGGTGGGGTTTGGCTGCCATTCAGGCATCACCTTATACTATGTACTGGCCCTACGTAGTGTAATGTGGAACTGATAAAAATGGGGTGTCGGAGCTGCTGAGTTGAGTGATACTCATTATTCTACCACCGAGACTGTGTTGCTCCACGGGGACGCCCGCTAAGCATGGGTACCGACCAGCTGCTGCAGATCCTGACAGCCCTGGCCTGTCTGTGTGGGTAAGCACAGTTTGATAGGAAGCAACTGAGAGAACAAACTTTTTAATATCCTTTTAGTGTTCCTTTAACTCCCCTTTTATGTTTATAGTCTCTTTTTTTTCCTTTAGTTTCCCTTTTTACTAACCAATATCGTGTTATCCATAATACTGTGTTAAGATCCTTATTTTGTTTCCCCTTTTTCACTGGTTAATACTGTATTAAATGCTGTTTGTAGTGTTTGTTTTAATGCCACCCGATAAGGTAGTTATTTTGTATCCTTTTTTAGTTTTTAATTTCTCTTGCTAAGTTTATTACTATTATTATTATTCTCACTGTAATAAAAGATATTTTGTGTGCTTGAGTATTTTCTGGCACTTGTCTTTATTCCGGACACGTATCCGAACGTACTGCTACATACGGCAAGGACTTCCAGTAGTTCAGTTTTGAGCCAGTAGGGCACTGCAGTACTGTTGTGTAAACACTAAATAAGGAGAAGGGGAAGGAAGAAAATAGAAACTTTTTTTTTTTGGTTGCAAATAGTTTTTTTTCACGTGGGTTTAGGGTGGATATTTGGGAAAGGTTCTTCCCTCCGAGGGTGGTTGGCACTGGACCAGGCTCCCCAGGGCAGTGGTCACAAACCAAGGCTGGCAGAGTTCAGGCACACGGTGTGACTCTTGGGGTCGGTCCTGTGCCGGGCAAAGGCTTGCACTCGACGCTCGTCGTGGGTCCCTTCCAACTCAGCATGTTCTGTGATGGTGCGATGAGTTCCCTGTCTTTCAACACTTTTGTTCTTTTTAGGGCTCCTCGCTGCCCGGGGGCCGAAGCGCGCCTTCCGCGCGCCTGCTTCCCTGGCCGTTGTGGCGGCCGCAGCCAGGCGCTGAGTGCCCGCTCCCCGCGCGGGCAGGGCCGCTGGCTCCAGGAGTGGCGGGGCAGCGCCGGCGCCTCGAGGATTCCCGGGATTCCCTCGCCGGTTTCCAGGCAACGCTCCCCGCGCGCTCCTCGCTCCACGGCCGAACGTGCGCAGCCAATGGGAGGCGGTGGAGTGGGCGGGGCGAGGCGGGGATTGGGCGGGACGGGGGCGGGGCCGAGAGGGGCGGTTGGTGGGGTTTGGGTGAGGGTGGGAGCGGGCGGGGCCGGGAGCGGGAGCGCTGCCGCTGAGCGACCCCCGGGCAGCGGCCCCCGGGCAGCGGCCCCCGGGCAGCGGCCCCCGGGCAGCGGCCCCCGGGCAGCGGCCCCGGTGCGCGGCCCCAGGGGAGAGACCCCCGGCGAGTGGCCCCCGGTGCGCGGCCCCCGGTGCGCGGCCCCGGGGGAGAGACCCCCCGTGTGCGGCCCCCGGCGAGTGGCCGCTGGTGAGCGGCCCCCAGTAAATGACAGCCGGTGAGCGACCCGCGGTGAAGAAGCCCCGGTAAGTGAGCCCTGGGGAGGGACCGCGGTGAGCGACCCGCGGTGAACAACCCCTGGCAAGTGAGCCCCGGGGAGGGACCCTCGGCAAGTGACCCCCGGTGAGTGAGCCCCGGGGAGGGACCCCCAATGAGTGAGCCCCGGGGAGGGGTCCCCGGTGCGCGGCCCCCGCGGGGTGTCGGGCCGGGGCTGGGCGCGTTCCTTCCCCGTGCAGAGCCGAGCGGGGCCGTGGCGGGAGCGGGGCCGGAGCGGAGCCGGCCGGGGGGGCAGAGGGGAGCCCTGAGCCGCCTTCTGCCGAGGGGGCTGCTGGAAAGGAGCCTGCGCTGGGAGGAGCGGGGGACGTGGCCCGAGGCTGAGGCAGGGGAGCTTCAGGTCAGCTCCTGGAGAAAGGTTTCTCCCTGTGTTTTTCGGGGGGGGCTCGGGCACTGCAATGGGTTGCCCGGGCGGAGCCAGCACCCCGGCAGGTGTTACAGAGGCGCCGGCATCTGGCCATGGCTGACAGGCTTTAGTGGTTTGGGGGTTGCTGGGGCAGTGCTGGGCTGACAGTTGGACTTGATGGAATCATGGAACGTGCTGAGTTGGGAGGGTCCCACCGGCACCGTGGAGTCCAGCTCCTGAGTTTTAGGCACCACTAAAGGAACTGAATCTGCATCGAGCTGTTTGGCTCCAAAAACTCTTCTGTCCCTGGTCTACACTGCCAAGTAAAACAAAACAGATCGTGCAAAATAGAGGCCTGTGTTCCCCCCAAAGGGAAGGCAGGCAGTTACAAACCAGGACGGTAAATCAAAGCTCAGAACATACGTTCTTGGTCCCCACAGTTGTATGACAAATCAAACCAGTCCTCTGTTCATTACCCGTGTAGAACTCTCATCAGGAACCCCAAACTTTCTTGTGTGTATTTGTATAGATATGTATATATACACATACCTATGTATAGATATCTATTTGTGTGTATCTCTGTAAGATTCTGTATCTTTGGATGTGATATTGGCATGCTATTGTTGTGTGGCAACAAGTGGACTTAAAAGGTCACAACACTTTAGGAGATCGCCTTTCTGCTTGTGGGTTCTATTTTTTAAAGAAGGTAACAAGAAAAGGACTCTTTAGCCAAATATAAGTTAAGACATTAATCCGAGCAAATGTATGGATTTTTATTTCCAATTGTACAACAAGTCATTCAACTATTTGCATAATACTCCAAAGCTGGGTTGGAAACTTCTCCCTCAGAAATAAGAAAAACTGTTTTCCGAGGCTGTTACTGACAGCCATGGCAGAGTTTCCAATAACAACTCTCCGTTCTTGAAATGCAAAGCCTGAAAAATGAAACAAGCGTTAACCTGGAATTCTTGTTGCCAGCACTGATCTGGACAGAAGTTATTATAGAGTGGAGCAAAGCTAGCACCACAAATAACCTTGGGCTCTCTAGCACCGCTCTGCATTCATTGGTCATGGCACCAAAGTTTTGCTTTTCAACCCATCTGCTAAGGAAACCTTGCCAGAAAAGTGAGCTTATAACACTACTTTTCTTAAGAAGTTAGGAGGCCTTAATCCAGTGTACACAGATGAGACCCTGAAATAGGAGAGAGGCCAGTTGCTGATGATCAGTGCAGATGAGGAATCAGCTCTGCTGAGTAGGCTTCAAGCTTTGTGATTTTTACAAGTGCACTATTTCAACTCTGTTGTAGAAGAAACACTCTTTTCTGTTTGATCAACTTTCCACTTTCAGAATACTGGAGTTTATCCCTCAAATTCAGCCTGTAGTTTCAAAAGATAAAAATCCTTCGAGGAAACCTTTCAGCCTCAGTAGCCAATTGCAACATGCCCAGGGAAGTTCAGCAACAGCACCATTCAGTAAATACACTGTTCTGGACCAGACATCCCAGAGAGATTGAGCTCCAGTGCTAAACCCCATAGAGTGTCAACTGCCATAAGAGCTGATTTTTGGCTTTGCTGAGATTCTCTCTTGTTTCCTTTGGTGTACCTGGCACATCTGGAGCAAGGGCTCAGGGCAAAAGTACATCCTTAGCAGGGTCAGTGCAGATCATGTCACAAGAGTATCGATTTCTGTAATTAAGGAAGGCAATTAGATACAGGAATTTATTTTTCTAGCCCCTCTTTCTCGACTACCGGTGTCTTACTTCATCATGCCCTGTGAGCAGTCCCAGTGCTCTGTGATTGATGCCGTAAGGGACTTGCTAACAGGGAACAAACACCTCAAGGGACTTGCTAACAGGGAACAAACACCTCCTAGAAAAAAGGTGCCACCACAGAAAGTTCTTGCTTCCCAAGAAGTGCCCAGGCTACCCCACCAACTGCACCTGAAACCAAAAGATCCAGACTTACTTTCCTGTGGAAAAGAGCTGCTCATCCATTTCTCAGCCCTGCGCTCAATGACCAAAATAACTCCCAAAATTGAATCCAACTAAAGATTCCTGCCAGACAAAAGGTGCCACCACAGAAAACCCTTGCTGCCCAAGAAGTGCCCAGGCTGCCCCACCAACTGCACCTCCAAACCAAAGCTTCCAGATTTTTTTTCCTTAGGGAAAGAACTGCTGTTCCCTTTTTTCAGCCCTGCGCTGCAATGGCCGGTCCCAACTCCTGGAAAATTGAATGTAAATGAAGATTCCTGCCAGACAAAAGGTGCCACCACACAAAGCTCTTTGCTGCCCAAGAAGTGCCCAATCTGCCCCAACAACTGCACCTCCAAGCCAAAGCTTCCAGACTGTTTTTCCTGGTGGAAAGAGCTGCTGTTCCCTTTTTTCAGCCCTGCGCTGCAATGGCCTGTCCCACCTTTTGAAAAATTGAAAGCAAATGAAGATTGCTGCCAAACAAAAGGTGCCACTAGAAAAACCTCTTTGCTGCCCAAGAAGTGCCCAGGGTGCCCCACGAACTACACTTGAAGCCAAAGCTTCCAGACTGTTTTTCCTGGTGGAAAGAGCTGCTGTTCCCTTTTTTCAGCCCTGCACTGCAATGACCTGTCCCACCTCCTGAAAAATTGAATCCAAATGAAGATTCCTTCCTGACAAAAGGTGCCACCACAGAAAGATCTTTGCTGCCCAAGACATGCCCAGGCTGCCCCAACAAGTTCAGCAGAAACGAAAGGATCCAGAGATTTTTCCTGGTGGAAAGAGCTGCTGTTGCCTTTTTTCAGCCCTGCGCTGCAATGACCTGTCCCACCTCCTGGAAAATTGAATGCAAATGAAGATTCCTGCCAGACAAAAGGTGCCACCACAGAAAGGTCTTGCTGCCCAAGAAGTGACCACCAGGCTGCCCCAACAACTACACTTGAAGCCAAAGGTTCCAGACTGTTTTTCCTCGTGGAAAGAGCTGCTGTTCCCTTTTTTTCAACCTTGCTCTGCAATGGCCTGTCCCACCTTTTGGAAAATAGAATCCAAATGAAGATTCCTGCCAGACAAAAGGTGCCACCACAGAAAGATCTTTGATGCCCAAGAAGTGCTCAGGCTGCCCCACCAACTGCATCTGAAAGGCAAAGCTTCCAGACTTTTTTTCCTGGTGGAAAGAGCTGCTGTTCCTTTTTTTCAGCCCTGCGCTGCAATGGCCTTTCCCACCTCCTGAAAAATTTACTCCAAATGAAGACTGCTGCCAGACAAAAGGTGCCACCACAGAAAACTCTTCCTGCCCAAGAAGTGGCCAGGCTGCCCCAACAACTGCAGCAGAACTGAAAGGATCCAGAGATTTTTCCAGGTGGAAAGAGGTGCTGTTCCCTTTTTTCAGCCCTGTGCTGCAGTGGCCTGTCCCACCTCCTGAAAAAGTGAATGCAAATGAAGATTCCTGCCAGACAAAAGGTGCCACCACACAAAGACCTTTGCTGCCCAGGAAGTGCCCAGGCTGCCCCACCAACTGCACCTCCAAACCAAAGCTTCCAGACTTTTTTTCCTGGTGGAAAGGGCTGCTGTTCCCTTTTTTCAGTTCTGAGCTGCAATGGCCTGTCCCACCTTTTGAGAAATTGAAAGCAAATTAAGATTCCTGCCAGACAAAAGGTGCTACCACAGAAAACTCTTTGATGCCCAAGAAGTGCCCAGGCTGCCCCACCAACTGCACCTCAAAGCCAAAGGTTCCAGACTTTTTTCCTTAGGGAAAGAGCTGCTGTTCACTTTTTTCAACCCTGCTCTGCAAAGACCTGTCTCACCTCCTGGAAAATAGAATCCAAATGAACATTCCTACCAGACAAAGAGTGCCACCACAGAAAGATCTTTTCTGTCCAAGAAATACCAAGGCTGCCCGACCAACTGCACCTCCAAGCCAAAGCTTCCAGACTTTTTTTCCTGGTGGAAAGGGCTGCTGTTCCCTTTTTTTCAGTTCTGAGCTGCAATGGCCTGTCCCACCTTTTGAGAAATTAAAAGCAAATGAAGATTCCTGCCAAACAAAAGGTGCCACTAGAAAAAGCTCTTGCTGCCCAAGAAGTGCCCAGGCTGCCCCACCAAGTACACTTGAAGCCAAAGGTTCCAGACTGTTTTTCCTGGTGGAAAGAGCTGCTGTTCCCTTTTTTCAGCCCTGCACTGCAATGACCTGTCCCACCTCCTGGAAAAGAGAATCCAAATGAACATTCCTACCAGACAAAGAGTGCCACCACAGAAAGATCTTTTCTGTCCAAGAAATGCCAAGGCTGCCCCAACAACTGCACTTGACGACAAAGCTTCCAGACTGTTTTTCCTGGTGGAAAGAGCTGCTGTTCCCTTTTTTCAGTTCTGCTCTGCAATGGCCTGTCCCACCTCCTGGAAAAATGATTCCAAATGAAGATTCCTGCCAGACAAAAGGTGCCACCACAGAAAGGTCTTGCTGCCCAAGACGTGCCCAGGCTGTCCCACCAACTGCACCTCCAAGCCAAAGGTTCCAGCCTTTTTTCCTTAGGGAAAGAGCTGCTGTTCCCTTTTTTCAGCCCTGCTCTGCAATGGCCTCTCCCACCTCCAGGAAAATTGAGTCCAAATGAAGATTCCTGCCAGACATTAGGTGCCACCACAGAAGGGTCTTGCTGCCCAAGAAGTGCCCAGGCTGCCCCAACAACTACACTTGACGCCAAAACTTCCAGACTGTTTTTCCTGGTGGAAAGAGCTGCTGTTCCCTCTTTTCAGTTCTGCGCTGCAATGGGCTGTCACACCTTTAGAAAAATTGAAAGCAATTGAAGATTCCTGCCAGACAAAAGGTGCCCCCACGGAAAGGTCTTGCTGCCCAAGAAGTGCCCAGGCTACCCCACCAACTGCAGCAGAAGTGAAAGGATCCAGAGATTTTTCCTTAGGGAAAGAGCTGCTGTTCCCTTTTTTCAGCCCTGCGCTGCCATGGCCGGTCCTACCTCCTGAAAAACTGAATGCAAATGAAGATTCGTGCCAGACAAAAGGTGCCACCACAGAAAGGTCTTGCTGCCCAAGAAGTGACCAGCCTGCACCAAGTACACCTGAAGCCAAAGCTTCCAGACTGTTTTTCCTTAGGGAAAGAGCTGCTGTTCCTTTTTTTCAGCCCTGCGCTGCAATGGCCTGTCCCACCTCCTGTAAAATTTACTCCAAATGAAGATTGCTGCCAGACAAAAGGTGCCACCACAGAAAGATCTTTGCTGCCCAAGAAGTGCCCAGGCTGCACCAACTACAGTTGAAGCCAAAGCTTCCAGACTGTTTTTCCTGGTGGAAAGAGCTGCTGTTCCCTTTTTTCAGCCCTGTGCTGCAATGGCCTGTCCCACCTCCTGAAAAATAGAATGCAAATAAAGATTGCTGCCAGACAAAAGGTGCCACCACCGAAAGCTCCTTGCTGCCCAAGAAGTGCCCAGGCTGCCCCACCAACTGCACCTCAAAGGCTAAGCTTCCAGACTGTTTTTCCTGGTGGAAAGAGCTGCTGTTCCCTTTTCTCAGTTCTGAGCTGCAGTGGCCTGTCGCACCTTTTGAAAAATTGAAAGCAAATGAAGATTGCTGCCAAACAAAAGGTGTCACTAGAAAAAGCTCTTTGCTGCCCAAGAAGTGCCCAGGGTGCCCCACCAAGTACACTTGAAGCCAAAGGTTCCAGACTGTTTTTCCTGGTGGAAAGAGCTGCTGTTCCCTTTTTTCAGCCCTGCACTGCAATGACCTGTCCCACCTGTTGGAAAATTGAATGCAAATGAAGATTCCTGCCAGACAAAAGGTGCCACCACAGAAAGATCTTTGCTGCCCAAGAAGTGCCCAGCGTGCACCAACTACACCTGAAGCCAAAGCTCCCAGACTGTTTTTCCTGGTGGAAAGAGCTGCTGTTCCCTTTTTTCAGTTCTGCGCTGCAATGGCCTGTCGCACCTTTTGAAAAATTGAAAGCAAATGAAGATTCCTGCCAGACAAAAAGTACCCCCACAGAAAACTCTTCCTGCCCAAGAAGTGCCCAGGCTGCCCCACCAACTGCAGCAGAAGTGAAAGGATCCAGAGATTTTTCCTTAGGGAAAGAGCTGCTGTTCACTTTTTTCAGCCCTGCGCTGCCATGGCCGGTCCCACCTCCTGAAAAACTGAATGCAAATGAAGATTCCTGCCAGACAAAAGGTGCCACCACCGAAAGCTCTTTGCTGCCCAAGAAGTGCCCATGGTGCCCCACCAACTACAGTTGAAGCCAAAGCTTCCCGACTGTTTTTCCTGGTGGAAAGAGCTGCTGTTGCCTTTTTTCAGCCCTGCGCTGCAATGGCCGGTCCCACCTCCTGGAAAATTGAATGCAAATGAAGATTCGTGCCAGACAAAAGGTGCCACCACAGAAAGGTCTTGCTGCCCAGGAAGTGCCCAGGCTGCCCCACCAACTACAGTTGAAGCCAAAGCTTCCAGACTGTTTTTCCTGGTGGAAAGAGCTGCTGTTCCCTTTTTTCTGCCCTGCGCTGCAATGGCCTGTCCCACCTTTTGAAAAATTGAAAGCAAATGAAGATTTCTGCCAGAGAAAACGTACCACCACAGAAAACTCTTTGATGCCCAAGAAGTGCCCAGGCTACCCCACCAACTGCAGCAGAATTGAAAGGATCCAGAAATTTTTCCTTAGGGAAAAAGCTGCTGTTCCCTTTTTTCAGCCCTCTGCTGCAATGGCCGGTCGCACCTCCTGAAAAATAGAATCCAAATAAAGACTGCTGCCAGACAAAAGGTGCCACCACCGAAAGCTCTTTACTGCCCAAGAAGTACCCAGGCTGCCCCAACAACTGCACTTGAAGCCAAAGCTTCCAGACTGTTTTTCCTGGTGGAAAGAGCTGTTGTTCCCTTTTTTCAGTTCTGAGCTGCAGTGGCCTGTTCCACCTTTTGAAAAATTGAAAGCAAATGAAGATTGCTGCCAAACAAAAGGTGCCACTAGAAAAAGCTCTTTGCTGCCCAAGAAGTGCCCAGGGTGCCCCACGAACTACACTTGAAGCCAAAGGTTCCAGACTGTTTTTCCTGGTGGAAAGAGCTGCTGTTCCCTTTTTTCAGCCCTGCACTGCAATGACCTGTCCCACCTGTTGGAAAATTGAATGCAAATGAAGATTCCTGCCAGACAAAAGGTGCCACCACAGAAAGATCTTTGCTGCCCAAGAAGTGCCCAGCGTGCACCAACTACACCTGAAGCCAAAGCTTCCAGACTGTTTTTCCTGGTGGAAAGAGCTGCTGTTCCCTTTTTTCAGTTCTGCGCTGCAATGGCCTGTCGCACCTTTTGAAAAATTGAAAGCAAATGAAGATTCCTGCCAGACAAAAAGTACCCCCACAGAAAACTCTTCCTGCCCAAGAAGTGCCCAGGCTGCCCCACCAACTGCAGCAGAAGTGAAAGGATCCAGAGATTTTTCCTTAGGGAAAGAACTGCTGTTCACTTTTTTCAGCCCTGCGCTGCCATGGCCGGTCCTACCTCCTGAAAAACTGAATGCAAATGAAGATTCCTGCCAGACAAAAGGTGCCACCACATAAAGGTCTTGCTGCCCAAGAAGTGCCCAGGCTGCCCCACCAACTGCACATCAAAGCCAAAGCTTCCCGACTGTTTTTCCTGGTGGAAAGAGCTGCTGTTCCCTTTTTTCAGTTCTGCACTGCAATGACCTGTCCCACCTCCTGAAAAATAGAATCCAAATGAAGATTCCTTCCTGACAAAAGGTACCACCACAGAAAGATCTTTGCTGCCCAAGACATGCCCAGGCTGCCCCAACAAGTTCAGCAGAAACGAAAGGATCCAGAGATTTTTCCTGGTGGAAAGAGCTGCTGTTGCCTTTTTTCAGTTCTGCGCTGCAATGGCCGGTCCCACCTCCTGGAAAATTGAATGCAAATGAAGATTCGTGCCAGACAAAAGGTGCCACCACAGAAAGGTCTTGCTGCCCAAGAAGTGCCCAGGCTGCCCCACCAACTACAGTTGAAGCCAACGCTTCCAGACTGTTTTTCCTGGTGGAAAGAGCTGCTGTTCCCTTTTTTCTGCCCTGCGCTGCAATGGCCGGTCCCACCTCCTGAAAAATAGAATGCAAATAAAGATTGCTGCCAGACAAAAGGTGCCACTAGAAAAAGCTCTTTGCTGCCCAAGAAGTGCCCAGGCTGCCCCAACTACTACACTTGAAACCAAAGCTTCCAGACTGTTTTTACTGGTGGAAAGAGCTGCTGTTCCCTTTTTTCAGTTCTGCGCTGCAATGGCCTGTCGCACCTTTTGAAAAATTGAAAGCAAATGAAGATTGCTGCCAAACAAAAGGTGCCACTAGAAAAAGCTCTTTGCTGCCCAAGAAGTGCCCAGGGTGCCCCACGAACTACACTTGAAGCCAAAGGTTCCAGACTGTTTTTCCTGGTGGAAAGAGCTGCTGTTCCCTTTTTTCAGTTCTGCGCTGCAATGGCCTGTCCCACCTTTTGAAAAATTGAAAGCAAATGAAGATTCCTGCCAGACAAAAGGTGCCACCACATAAAGGTCTTTGCTGCCCAAGAAGTGCCCAGGCTACCCCACCAACTGCAGCAGAATTGAAAGGATCCAGAGTTTTTTCCTTAGGGAAAGAGCTGCTGTTCCCTTTTTTTCAGCCCTGCGCTGCAATGGCCGGTCCTACCTCCTGAAAAACTGAATGCAAATGAAGATTCCTGCCAGACAAAAGGTGCCACCACCGAAAGCTCTTTGCTGCCCAAGAAGTTCCCAGGCTGCCCCAACATCTACACTTGCAGACAAAGGTTCCAGAGTTTTTTTTCCTTAGGGAAAGAGCTGCTGTTCCTTTTTTTCAGCCTGCAATGGCCTGTCCCACCTCCTGAAAAATTTACTCCAAATGAAGATTCTTGCCAGACAAAAGGTACCACCACAGAAAGGTCTTGCTGCCCAAGAAGTGCCCAGGCTGCCCCACCAACTGCACCTCAAAGCCAAAGGTTCCAGACTTTTTTTCCTGGTGGGAAGATCTGCTGTTCCCTTTTTTCAGCCCTGCATTGCAATGGCCGGTCCCACCTTTTGAAAAATTGAATCCAAATGAAGATTCCTGCCAGACAAAAGGTGCCACTACAGAAAGGTCTTGCTGCCCAAGAAGTGCCCAGGCTACTACACCAACTGCACCTCAAGTCCAAAGCTTCCAGATTTTTTTTCCTTAGGGAAAGAACTGCTGTTCCCTTTTTTGTGACCTGCACTGCAATGACCTGTCCCACCTCCTGAAAAACTGAATCCAAATAAGACTGCTGCCAGACAGAAGGTGCCACCACAGAAAGGTCTTGCTGCCCAAGAAGTGTTCAGGCTGCCCCAACAACGACACCTGAAACCAAAGGATCCACACTTTTTTTCCTTAGGGAAAGAACTGCTGTTCCCTTTTTTCAGCCCTGCACTGCAATGGCCTGTCCCAGCTTTTGAAAAATTGAATCCAAATGAAGATTCTTGCCAGACAAAAGGTTCCAGCACGGAAAGGTCTTGCTGCCCAAGAATTATTCAGGCTGCCCCAACAACTACACCTGAAGCCAAAGTTTCCAGACTTTTTTTCCTTAGGGAAAGAACTGCTGTTCCCTTTTTTCAGCCCTGCGCTGCAATGACCGTTCCCACCTCCTGGAAAAAATTGAATCCAAATGAAGATTCCTGCCAATCAAAAGGTGCCACCAAAGAAAGGTCTTGCTGCCCAAGAAGTGCCCAGGCTGCTCCACCAACTGCACCTGAAGCCAAAGGTTCCAGACTTTTTTTCCTGGTGGGAAGATCTGCTGTTCCCTTTTTTCAGCCCTCCGCTGCAATGACCGGTCCTACCTTCTGAAAACTGAATCCAAATGAAGATTCCTGCCAGACAAAAGGTGCCACCAAAGAAAGGTCTTGCTGCCCAAGAAGTTCCCAGGCTGCCCCACCAACTGCACCTCCAAGCCAAAGCTTCCCGACTGTTTTTCCTGGTGGAAAGAGCTGCTGTTCTCTTTTTACATCCCTGCGCTACATTAGCCAATCCCACCTTTTAATAAATGGAATCCAAATGAAGATTCCTGCTAGAGAAAAGGTACCACCATAGAAAGATCTTTGCTGCCCAAGAAGTGCTCAGGCTGCTCCAACAACTACACTTGAAGACTAAGGTTCCAGACTTTTCTTCCTTAGGGAAAGAGCTGCTGTTCCCTTTTTTCAGCCCTGCGCTGCAATGACCTGTCCCACCTCCTGGAAAATTGAAAGCAAAGGAAGATTCCTGCCAGACAAAAGGTGCCAGCACGGAAAGGTCTTCCTGCCCAAGAAGTGCCCAGGCTGCCCCACCAACTGGACCTCAAAGCCAAAGCTTCCAGACTTTTTTTCCTTAGGGAATGAGCTGCTGTTCCCTTTTTTCAGTCCTGTATTGCAGTGACCTGTCCCACCTTTTCAAAGATTGAATGCAAGTGAAGATTCCTGCCAGACAAAAGGTGTTACCACTGAAAGCTCTTTGGTGCCCAAGAAGTGCCCAGGCTGCCCCACCAACTGTACGTGAAACCAAATCTTCCAGACTTTTGTTCCTAAGGGAAAGAGCTGCTGTTCCCTTTTTTCAACTCTCCTCTACAATGGCCGGTCCTACCTCCTGGAAAATTGAAAGCAAATGAAGATTCCTGCCTGACAGCAGGTGCCACCAGAAAAAGCTCTTTGCTGCCAAAGAAGTGCCCAGGCTGCCACACCAATTGCACCTCAAAGCCAAGACTTCCAGACTGTTTTTCCTGGTGGAAAGGGCTGCTGTTCCCTTTTTCAGCCCTGCGCTGCATTGGCCGGTCTTACCTTTTAAAAAATTGAATCCAAATGAAGATTCCTACCAGACAAAAGGTGCCACCAGAGAAATGTCCTGCTGCCCAAGAAGTGCCCAGGCTACTACACCAACTGCACCTCAAGTCCAAAGGTTCCAGACTTTTTTTCCTTAGGGAAAGAGCTGCTGTTCCCTTTTTTCTGCCCTGCACTGCAATGACCTGTCCCACCTCCTGAAAAACTGAATCCAAATAAGATTTCTGCCAGACAAAAGGCGCCACCACAGAAAGGTCTTGCTGCCCAAGAAGTGCCCAGGCTGCCCCAACAACGACACCTGAAACCAAAGGATCCACACTTTTTTCCTTAGGGAAAGAACTGCTGTTCCCTTTTTTCAGCCCTGCACTGCAAGGACCTGTCCCATCTTTTGAAAATTTGAATCCAAATGAAGATTCTTGCAGGACAAAAGGTGCCCCCACGGAAAGGTCTTGCTGCCCAAGAATTATCCAGGCTGCCCCAACAACTACGCCTGAAACCAAAGTTTCCAGACTTTTTTTCCTTAGGGAAAGAACTGCTGTTCCCTTTTTTCAGCCCTGCGCTGCAATGACCGGTCCCACCTCCTGGAAAAAATTGAATCCAA
>NW_024103561.1:0-27980 GCF_003945595.2 Pipra filicauda | reverse complement strand
TGCAGCAGGGAAATGCAGGGCTGCTGTGCAATGGGGAGGGGGTTTAACTCCAGCAGACACTGATGTGGTGCTCAGGGACTCCCTGGTTTCTCTGCCTGAGGCTTTCCTGGAAAGGTCTCTCAGGCCTCTGTGCTCAGGGAAGGGCTTCAGGGAGGAGGAGAGCACGTCTGGGCAGGAACCTGCTGAAATCCCCGAGGGACAAATGGCAGTGTGTGCCCCTGCAGGGGACTCAGCCTGGCCATGGCACAGCTGGAGCTGCCTGGCTGGGAGCAGCCCTGTCAGAAGCTGTGGGTGGGCAGGGAGCTGGGCAGGAGGCAGCCGTGTGCCCTGGCAGCAAGGGAAGCCAGGAGCACCCTGGGCTGTGGGACCAGGACATCAAGGACGGGCATTCTCCAGGTCCCTGTGGCTGAGGAAAACTGAGGGAAGAGCTGGGATGGTTATAAATTGTATCGTGTTTAAATTTTGTTTGTGGGCAATGAAGAGAAACTTTGTGTGGCTCTAAGTCTCACCAGTTCCAGCCCCCCCAAAGAACCCAAACCTGAGGAGTTGTGGTTCCCACTCCAGTGGCACTTGGAGCTCCCTCCGTACCCAGAGCACAGAGCTCCCTTGTGCCACAGAGTCCTTGGAAATGGAGGGATTAAGGACACAGCACAGGCTGTGGGGAGCAGTTGCAGGGCATGGTCAGGGCTTTGGGGTGGTTGTGAGCCCAGGGCACGACCCGGCACTTGGTCTTGTTGAACCTCCTCCAAGTGGCCTGGGCCCATGGATCCAGCCTGTCCAGATCCCTGTGCAGAGCCCTCCTACCCTCCAGCACATCAACACTCCCCCCAGCTTGGTGTGCCCTGGGAACTGCCTGAGGCTGCACTCGATGCCCTTGTGCAGATCATTGAGAGAGAGATTGAAGTGCCCTGAGCCCAGTGCTGAGCCCTGGGAACACCCCTGGCTGGAACTCCATTGCCCACCACTCCTTGGGCCTGGCCATCCCCACAGAAGTTTCCCCAGTGAACAGGTGCTGCAGAATGTGTTGGATAAAGGTCCTGTAAGCCCAGAATACTGGGAGGAGTGCAGATTCAGCTCTGCACAGCACAGAAATTCTTTCACTTTCTCCCTTTTCCTCCCTCTGTGGATCGAGGGAACTCGTGACTTCAGTGTGTGACTCACTGTGTGCAAAGGGCAAATATGGACAGAATCCACCTGGGCTGGGTGTCCCTGTAGCTCTACATCTCCCCCTGAGGTGGCAGAGCACACAAACTGCCCATCCCTGTGTCCCTTTCTCCACTGGCTGTGCTTTGGTTTGGCCCAGAAACCTGCCGAGGTCCCTTCCAGGATGAGTCCCAGTGCACTGCCCTGCACCGTGGGCCTTCCCCTCCTGGTCCAGCATCTGTGGGGCAGCAGAGCTGGGTCAGTGCAGGGACAGGGCTGGCTCTGACAGGGGCCATGAAGCCACTGCCAGGAGGTGACAACAAGGACAGTTTGCAAAGAACAAATTTAGATAGGGTGCCTTTGCTGGAATCAAGGGGGCTATTG
This sequence comes from Pipra filicauda, assembly GCF_003945595.2. Taxonomy (NCBI): domain Eukaryota; kingdom Metazoa; phylum Chordata; class Aves; order Passeriformes; family Pipridae; genus Pipra; species Pipra filicauda. The sequence continues at coordinate 26,453 of NW_024103561.1, read as the reverse complement.
TGACACCAGAGAAAGTCAGGGAATTAATGAGCTGTTGTGACACTTCAGGGTCTCCTGGAACCAAAGGAACCCTGGGACAGTTTGGAACCTCATGGACTCAAGGGCCTATTGAGACCCTGCGAAGCTCATGGAAGCAGAGGAATTCTGGGAGAGTGTGGAACTTCCTGGAATCAAAGGGGCATTGTGACACTGGAGGGCCTCATGGATCTGAAGGAAAGCTGGGAGACTGCAGAATCTCCTGGAATCAAGTGGCTTTTTTGCACTGAGGGGCCAGAACTGGACACAGCACTCGAGGTGGGGCCTCAGCAGTGCCCAGCACAGAGGGGCAATCAGTTCTCTGCTCCTGCTGGCCACACTCTTCTCCACAAAGGCCACGATGCCCTTGGCCTTCTTGCCCCCCTGGGCACACTCTGGCTCATATCCAGCCGCTGTCAAGCAACACCCCCAAGTCCCTTCCTGCTGAGCAGCTCTCCAGCCCCTCTGCCCCAGCCTGGAGCGTTCCAGGGGGTTGTTGGGACCCAAGGGCAGGGCCTGACACTTGGCCTTATTGATCCAGCCTGTCCAGATCCCTGTGCAGAGCCTTCCTGCCCTCCAGCACATCCACACTCCCACCCAACTTCATGGTATCAACCAATGTAGTGAGGGGGCACTCGACCCCCTCATCCAGATCAGCAAGAAGGATGTTAAACAGGAGCAGCCCCAGCCCTGAGCCCTTGGGAACCCCACTAGTGACCGGCCCCAGCTGGATTTAGTTCCATCCCCCCCCACTCTCTGAGCCATCAGCCACTTTGTCACCCAGCAAACAGTTCCCCGGGCAAGCCATGAGCAGCCAGTTTGGGCAGGAGGTGCTGGGGGAGATGGGCTCAAAGGCTTTCCTGAAGTCAGAAGAGACACATCCCCAGCCTTTCCCTCAGCTACTGAGGGGCTCATTTTGTCATAGGAGGAGACCAGGTTGCTCAGGCAGGACCTGCCTTTCCCAACCCCACCCTGGCTGGGCCTGATGCCCTGGATGTCCTGCCCGTGCCATGGGACGGTGCACTCGGGTGCATCCCTTCTGGGCCCAGGGCCTTGTGGGGGTGTCGCTGGCAGGGCAGGTCACTGAGCATTTCCTGCTGGATTCCAGGGGCTTCACTCAGCTCCCCATCACCAGCTTCCAGCCCTGGGCTCTGGGCATCCTGAGGACAAGTGGTTTTAGAAGTACAGACTGAGGCAAAGGAGGCAACAAGTCCCTCAGCCTTTTCCTCCTCCCCTGACACTGGGCTGCCCTCTCCACCCAGCAAGGGATGGAGACTCTCCTGAGCCCTCCTTTTGCTGCCCATGGATTCAGAGACACATTTTTTTGCTGTCTTTAAGTGCAATGGCCAAATTCTGTTCTGGTTTGCCCTTTCCCCTTTGAATTTTCTCCCTACATAACCTCACCACATCCTCGTAGTCCCCCCAAGTTTCCTGCCCCTCCTTCCAGGGGTGATAAACTCTCTTTTTTCCCTGAGTTCCAGCCTAAGTTCTCTGTTTAATCAAGTTGTGCTTTTTGCCCCCTGGCTTGTCTTAGGGCACATGGGCACAGCTCCTGGAGCTTTGAGATTTCCTTCTTAAAGCACCTCCAGCCTTCCTGGACTCCTTTGCCCTTCAGGATTGACTCCCAAGGGACTCCAGCAATCATTCTCCCAAACAGGCCAAAGTCTGCCTGCCGTCAGTCCAAGGGGTCAGTTCTGCTGCCCCCTCCTTCCTCCCCCCAGAAAGGAAAACTCCAGCATTTTGGGGTCTCTGTGCCCGACGGCTCCGACCACCACCTCCCCCCCCAGTCCCAGAATCATGGAATGGTTTGGCGTGGAAGGGACCTTAAAGAGCATCTCAGTCCGGCTGTGAAGCCGGGGGTGCAGGCAGGGGTGCCCAGGGCTGTGGGGCAGAGCAGGGTCCTGCAGCCCAGGGCGCTGTGCTGGGCAGGGACTCTGCTGCCTGCCAGGGGCAGCTCTCAGCCGGCCCGGGAGCTGCTGCCAGGGCTGGGGGAGAAGGGCTGTGGGCAAGGAGAAATCCCTTGGAGGGGAGGGCAGCATCCTTTGGATGCCGTGCTCTTGCAGGGTCAGACCTGCTCCCAGCTCCAGATCCCCACAAGGTATTTTACAGGGAGGATTTGACCAAGCACACAAAGTCAGGGGCTTTGGGGACATAGAAATTGTTCTCTCAGTTTAGGAAGAAGCACTTAAATGCAAAGTCTTTTCCTCTCAGAGATGAAGAATTCAAGGACTCTCAGAAATCAGACAGGATCCTGGGCAGTGCTGAGCTGTGGGGTGAAGTCACAGCCCCACGAAGCCCCTGAAGCTTGAGGGCTTTGAAAGATTACAGAGTGTTAGGCCCTTTTCCATGAGAACAGTAAGGCTAACTAGATGGTTCCCATGGTCACAGCCTTGAGATATAAAGAGTACAAGGTCAAAGCAGTCTGGCTGAAGGCAGTGTCTGGATGCCTAAGTGTTTTTGCAAGAATATGTTTCTATTCTATGTGTGAAAGCAGAAGCGAGCGAGCTCAGTAAAGGCTGTGCTCTGGGGATCCCCTGTGAGCAGGGACAGCACAAAGCCTTTCCCACGTGCCTCCCTCACCTGGCTGTGGTCTCCCTGTTTGTCAGCACTGCCATATTTTCCAACTTGAAGCCCCCCTCCATCTCCTCCCCATCCCTGGATCTGGCCCTGTCAGTTCTGTACTCAGTGGTTCCTCCAGCACTGAACCCCCTCATCTCCAGCCTGAGGAACCAGGAGCTCAAGGATGCTCTGAGAAAAATGATGACTGGATGCTTTTCAGGAGCAATCAAGTGCCTGTTTTCTGGGCTGTAGCATTCAGAATGGGACTCACTGATGGCCCAGCCTTTCTGCTCAGGTTTTTTGTGGAGCTCATCGAGTTGTTCTCACAATAAGTTTCTGTGCAATTAAATATTATTATGCACCGGCCTTCTAATTTAGTGTTCACCTTTTGACCCAGAGATGTATAAATGATGAATTGTACTCTCTGACTATTTAAACCATATAAAGGACCCTGCAGTGCCTTCTTTGTCCAAGATCCTTCTTCTTAGCTGTTCCCAAAGGACAGCACACTGCAGGACAGGGTGTATTTGCAAAGGGGAAGGGGACAAGAATCCCAGCCCAGCAGCACTGCCAGGGAGCAGCAGTGCTTGGTCTTCCCAGAGCTGCTCTCTTGCCCCTTCCACACTGTCCTCCTGAGCCCCTTTCTGGCTGTAAGGCCTGAGTGCTCTCTGAGCACAGTCCTGGGGGGTGGAAGCCCTTGGAGCACAGGCAGGGACAGGCCCTGGGAACTTGTGAAGCAGAGCTGGGCTCCCTTCCAGCCTCTCCAGGATGCTGTGGGATCTTCTGAGGGCAGGGCATGGACTGGGGCACTTCTGTCACCTTGCTCCAGGGCTGGAACTCTCCTGCAGTGTCACCATGACACTCCTGCTCTCTGCTTTCCAGGTTTCATTTTCAGATCCAGTCTTCCCCTCCTGTTCCCAGGGACATCCTGGGAGTGCTTCAGAGCTGCCATCCTGGGGCAGCTCCTGCCCAGCGTGGGCAGGCACAAGGTCTCTCCCCCTGCTCCTCTCCCCTCCCCAGTGCCACTGTTTTCTGCAGCCTCCTCATCCTTGCCCAGCACAGCCCTCCTGGCACAGTTGGACACAGCCCTTGTTCTCCCCCCTCCTCAGGCACCTGCCCAACCCCCTCAGCTCCAGCCTGATGGCCACAAACCTTCAGGGCAGGGAGGCACCAGGGAAATGCTGAGGAAACCCTTCAGCTGCACTCCAATCCAATTGGAGGGGTTGGCCTGGAGGAAGAAATCCCTTCTCATTCTCCAGAACCACCAGGACAACCTGTGTTGTGTCCTGGGCACTCCTCTGGAAGTGTGGGCTATGGAAAAGGTTTTGGTGTCCGGGCTATTGAGAAGGCTGGGCAGTGTCACTGGGAGACCTCTCCCAAACCCTTGGAAAGGCCAGAGCCAGCCCAGAGCTTCCTGGGGCCTTGGCAAAGGCAGACATGGAAGCAGTCTGCAAACAGGGCAGCAAGGAGGGTTGGCAGAGTTCCACACTGCTCAGGCTCAGCAGGGAAGGGGAGAGGGCAAGTCCTCCTGCAGCCATTGCCAGGCATGGGAAGGACAAGGCAGGGATTGCAGAACCCCTGTGGGAGGGAATAGAAGGGGATGTTGTGTGCCCAGACTTTATCAAGGCCCTTGACATGGTCTGCTGGGGTCTCTTAGAGCCAGACTGGAGTGCAGAAGTGGAAGATGTGGTGGGTGGGAAGTTGGCTGAATGAAGAGTGTCCAAAAAAATCCATGGTACAAAGTCCTCTTGGCAGCAGCTTCCTGGTGAAATCCCTCAGTGACCAGCCCTTGAACACCACTGTAGAACATCTTTATTATCTTTCTGTACCAAATGTATTTTCAAGTCCTTTGTGGATGATGCCAAATTTCAGGGAGCCCTTGAGCAACCTGTCCTGGTTTAAAGACACAGATTGGGGTGGGAACTCCAATCAAATGAACTCACTCCCCTTTTATTCCCCACCAATACAGGGAGACAAAAATACAAGGAGGTAGAAATGAAAAAATAACAATTTACTGACAAGAAATATAGCAGCAAAACCAACAATACCAACAGAACAGTTCAAAGCAAGAGCCGAGAGAGAAATTGCCTCCTCCCTCCCCCCTGCCCCAACTCCCTTTTGTAAAGACAAAGCCAGGGATCAACAGGTGCCTCCCTTCCCCCTCTTCCCCCTGACTGAACAAAGAACAAACAACAAAACCAGGGGAAAGAGGGGGCAAAGCAAAATGTGGGAAACTCTCTGGCCTGAGATGAGTTGTGCTGCCCAAGAACACGCTGACTGCAGAGGTGTCCCAGCGGGGCAGAGCCGGCGACTCCGGTCCGTGCGGCGGGGGAGAGGCAGCGGCTCTGCTTGATCCCATGGAGTTCTGGGGAGGCACAGGGGGTGCCAGGAGACTCCTCAGTGTCACTGTGGCCCCTTGGTTCCAAGAGGTTCTACAGTGGGACAATGGTCCCTTCACTCTACAAGGTTACGTCCTCTCACAGGGTCCCCTTGGCTCCAGGAGGCCCCTCAGTGTCACCAAGCCCCCTTGATTTAATGAGCCTGCCCTGTGTCCAAATGGCCCCGTGGGACCACAAGGTTTCACAGTGGGCGGGTTTCCACGAGGTTCTGCAGTGTCCAAGGGTCCCTTTGGCTCCAGAATGCCTGGTCACAATGGCCTCTGGATTCCATGGGATTCCTCAGTGTCACCATTGCCTCTGGATTCCATGGGATTCCTCAGTGTCACAATGGCCTCTGGATTCCATGGGATTCCTCAGGGTCACCATGGCCTCTGGATTCCATGGGATTCCTCAGTGTCACCATGGCCTCTGGATTCCATGGGATTCCTCAGTGTCACATGCCTCTGGATTCCATGGGATTCCTCAGGGTCACCATGGCCTCTGGATTCCATGGGATTCCTCAGTGTCACAATGGCCTCTGGATTCCATGGGATTCCTCAGTGTCACCATGGCCTCTGGATTCCATGGGATTCCTCAGTGTCACAATGGCCCCTTGGTCCCACAAGATTCCACAGAGTCCTGGTGCTCCTTTGCATCCCTAAGGCCCTGTAGTGTCACAATGGCACCTCGATTCCATGAGATTCCAATTTGTCCATGGGTTCCTTTGGCTCCAGAGGGCCCTGTAGTGCCAAACTGGCCCCTGCATTCCATGAGTTTCCACAGTGTCCTCTGGTGCATAGGGCCTTCAGTGGCACAATGCCTCCTTGATTTGCACAGTGTCCCAGGGTTCCTTTGTTTCCATGAGGCCCTGCAGTGCCACAATGGCCCCTTGATTCCATGTGTGTCATCACAAAGCTGATCCCACCCAGATGAAAATCTGGGGGAGATTGGGAGGAACTGGGACAAAAAGGATTGGATATTTCGGGAAGGAAAGAGGGGCTTGGCCAACAGACAGGAAAGATTTTGATGAGGTAAAAACAGGTTTAGGTAATTCTGAGGGTGCTGAAACACTGACTGTGAAAACAGTCCTGATGGACTTTTACCCTCTTTGTAACCACAAGCCACACCACTATCCAAAAGTGCTGCCCCTCCCATTGAAAGGAATCCACTGCTCTAATCCCAACCTCAACCAGACCTTGAAGGCAAAACCGAAACCCAGAACTCCAAATTCCTATTTGTCCTCTAATGCCCACCCTAATCCCAAACCTGTATTACCAGTATAAAAAGCCAAGCTTTAATCCTTACCCAGCCCAAAAAGCTCTTCCCCTAATCATGAACCAGACACCACCAGGAGAACAACAAAGCTCCCAAAGTTCTGCCTCATCCCCAGCCTGAGCTCTAAACCCCAAGCCCTGACCACTGAGCACCCCCCCAGCCCTTGGGAGCAGGGCAAGGACCTGCAGGGCCCAGAGCAGGCCCAGGGGGTTGGCAGAGGAATGGGAGGTGACCTGGATCTGCTCAGCTCTGCAGTGACCCCCAGGAGAAGGGCCTGGGCTCTGGCAGGGATGTCCTGTGGCACAGGGGCTCAGGATCCAAGTTCAGAAGGCCAAGTGCCCATGGCAACAGCCAGAGCTGGTGCAGAGCCATCAGGGAGGGTCTGGAAATGCTGCTGGGAGGGGGTGGGAAAGCAGGAGGGGTGTGTGCAGCCTGCAAGGCCAGAGCAGCAGCAGGGCCAGGGCAGGACAGCCTGCAGGAGAGATGGCCAAGGGCTCTGGCAGGGCTGCAAGGCCCAAAGGCACCCAGGCCTTTGTCCCCTTGCCTCTGGCAGCTGCCTCTGCCACTCAGGCCACCACAAGCAACTTGCCTGGCAGGTTCTGCCCTTGGGTTCTGCCTCGCCCCTCCCCAGGAGCCTGGCAGGGGTTGCCCAGTTTGGGGCCTTTGTTGTTCCTGCCCCTCCCATCCCAGTGCCCCCCAAACAGCCCTGAGCCAGCCGGGAGGGACAGGATCTGCTGGGCCAGGGCCTGGGGCTCAGCCCTTGGCCTTTGTGCTGCACAAAACCAAGGCAGGCTTTGCTCAGCATTGCAGGGGCCTGCCCAGAGCCTTTGTCTGCCTGCACTCCTGGCCTCCAAGGAGCTGCTCCAAGGAGTCCCTGGGGAGGCTTTGGCAGTGCCTGCCCTCAGTGGGGCCCAGCAATGCTTCAAGGCACTTGGAGTTTGGCTTCTGACTTCTTCAGCAGCTGCTTCAGTCTTCTCTCAGCACTTGAGGAGAATGCATGCAGCTCCAAACACATTGTGGGACTCATTAAAACACAGAAAAACAAATTCTTTCCCTTCCTTTAATTGTCTTCAAGTCTTCAAGACATCAACAACTAATTGGAGTTGTTTTGTTGTTTAGCTAAGGAGGAAGATTTTAAAGTGGACGTCACAAAAAATATATATTTTTTGGTGAAAGGGAATGATTTCCACAGAGCCTTGGGATGCCAGAGGGTCAGGGCCCAAAGGATTTGGATCCAAAGATAAGGGGGCAAAAGACATTAGTAGCATTTACTTATTGATCAGTTTAACAATTATCAAGTGGTTCAATAGCATTTGCTAATATTTTAACAGTGACTGAATTAGAGATTCCCAATTCACACCCACACCCAGGCAGAGCTGTGTGGACACATCAAGAGCTGGGTGTGGAAAGGTGCCTCTCCCAAATTCTCCTTGTTGTCAGGGAAACACTGCCACCAATCCCTTTGTGCTTCCCACCAGACCAGGGTCCCAGCTGGAGGAGGGTTTGTGGAGGGGGATCAGAATTGTCCTGGCCATCAGCGCCGCTCTTTGGAGTGTTGCAAACTGGAGGGTTCCCGAGCTGCGAGAGGCTGCCAGAGGTGTCCCACTGAGAGGGAGGTGCTGGGGAGCTGCCAGGGCCTCCCTCAGCCCCGCCGGGTGTGGGCTCACAAGGGGACTGGCTTTAGTCATCTGCTGAATTTCCATCCTGGTGGCAGTAATGACTGTAATTTCCCAAATATTTGGGAATCGTATCCAAAAGTGTTCCATTTGGGTTACGATTCAGGTAGGGAATGTTCCAAGGCTTTCATGGGATGACTGATTATCCTGTGTTCCCAAACCGTTCCACTCCGGATTGTTCCCACCTGTATCATCCAGAAGCACCTGGTCCAGTCCAGGGACACTTCCCCACACCCCTGGTCCAGTCCAGGGGCTCTTCATTGCTCAGCTGGTTTGGTCAAGGCTTGTCAGGAGCTCCTGAGATCCTCGACCAGGCCTGAGGACAATGGGGGGAGGATGCACCACCACAGGGGCTTCTAAGAGAGATGGGGACAAACTTTGTGTAGGGACATTTCTGAGCACTCTCCAAGGGTTTTGCAGATGAAAACATTGTGCTCCTAGTCTGAGATAGTCCCAGGGATTCATTTTACCAAGGCCTGGAGTGGCAGAACATGGGGCAATGGATTTAAACTGACCTAGGGGAGCTTTCTATTGGATAAAATGAAGAAATATTTACCAGTGGGGCTGGCAAGAACTGCAACAGGTACCAAGAGAAGAGGATGTGCGCTCTCTAGATTTGTCCAAGGTCAGGAACAGAAGGAACAGCAGCCTCAGTTAGTGAAGATGTCACTCTCCATGTCCAGGAGTCTGCACCACAGGAGCTTTTATTGCCCTTCCAGGCAAACCATTCTGTGATTCTTTGAGTCTAATATCCCAAACTTCTTTCTCCAAAGAATTCCTATTGCTAGGACATGAATTGCCATGTTTTTGGAGAAAACCTTCTAAGCCCAAAAGGTAAAAAAATAATTCCAAGGTAGTTCCAAGGTATCTGTATGAAACCTTAAGAAAGTGGGAAAATGGCAGAACCTCTCAGGGTGACCTTGCAGCTGAGGATGGGGGATTCAGCCTCGGGCTCTGAGCCTCATGATGGGCAGCCAGAAAGGGGATTTGGGGACTGGGCAAGACTTGTCCTGGGATGTCTCGGAAGGAACTAAAGCAAGGGGAGGATCCCAGTGGTCACTGGAGGAATAAGTACGAGAAAAGAGAGAGCAAAGAGGCTGAAAAAGCTGGTCCTGTTAAACAGGAGGCTGGTCAAGACACGTCCCTGGCTGTGCCCTGCAAGTGATCCCCACAGCCTGTCCCGTTTTCTTACGAACTCCATTGCCAAGAAGTTTCTGTGGGGAGGGACCTCTCTGCTCCTGGCACAGACTGTGGCCCAAGTTCCAGCCCCTGCAGCGGGAGCCACAACTAGTCAGGTCTTGTGTTCTTTGGGGGGCCAGACTCTGCCCAGACTGGGGGGTGTGTGTGTTGGAAGCACAAAAGAGTGAAGGGAATGCAAAGCTAAACACCCAGTGTAGCCTGACTTTGTCCCTAAGTGGGGGCTGAGAATTGGACCCAACATGTGCAGGGACAGATGGAGGGGTTTGTCCCCCTGGCCCTGCCCAGAAGGGACACCTTTCAGGAAGGGTTGTGGCCTTGGCTGTGCTGAGGGTTGCCCCGGGCAATGCAGCTTGGGATTGCAGTGGCACTGTCAGGGCTCTGCAGAGCTCCTGGCAGTTCCTGCATTTGTCCCCAGCAATGCCAGAGACCTGCAGGGGTTGCAGTCAAGCCATTGTGCTCTTTGGGACCCCGACTGGCTCTGCTGAATGGGAGCAGGCCTGGAGTTCCCAGGCTGTTCCTGCATCCAGGGTCGGGCCTGCAGTGACGTTTGTGCAGCATTCAATTGGCGCAGTGGCAGGATGGCCATGGATCCATTCCTGCACAAACACAATGGGGCTCCGTCCCAGGCAGGGAGAGAATGGGCCCAAGAATTTTGGAAGGATAAGGAGCAGGGAGTTTTGGCCCTGTGGAACCCCATGGAACCAAAGGAACCCTGGGACATGGCAGAACCTCCTGGAATAAAGGGGACATTGTGACCCTGCAGCACCTCACGGAACCAAAGGGAGTCTGGGACGTGGCAGGGCCTGATGGAAATGAAGGAACCTCCTGGGAACAAAGGGACCCTGGGCACTGCCAAAAGTCAGGGAGACAAGGGAACCCCAGGACACTGTGGAATCTCCTGGAATCCAGGGGCCATTGGAATCCACTGGGGCCTCCTGGAACCAAAGGGAACATGGGACACTGCGGAACCTCATGGAATCAAAAGGACCCCGGGACTCTGTGGAACGTCAGGGAATCAAGAGGCCAGTGTGACATCCCAGAACCTTTGGGAACCAAAGGGAACCAATGGGACTTTGTGGAACCTCATGGAATGAAGGGGCCATTGTGACCCTGGGGAAAATGATGGAATCAGTGGGCCATTGTGGGCACTGCAGTGCACTGCAGGGCCTTCTGGAGCCAAAGAACACTGGGAAACAGTGCAGCCTCATGGAATCAAGGAGCCATTGTCCCACTGCAGAGTCTCAAGGAATAAGGGATCCAATCTTTGCCTCAGATTTTGTCAACAAATTAAATTTAAGGAATTACAGAAGTGGGATTGAACCACTGGCCAAATGAGAATATTGATATAAAAGGAATCATTTATTCTTACAAAAGATCGGACAAAAGACCTTAATCAGCTTCTCTGTCCCACCCACCTTCCAAAAGCAGGCTGTGTGTTTGCAGTTGGGTGAACCAGGCTGGTTTGAGCATCATCCAACACCAAACCCATTCCCATGGTGGCACCAGTAACTGGCAGATCTCACAGACAGCTGGCAGGAGAGCTGGCACTGTTGGCATTGTCTGATGGCATTTTAGGCCTTATCAGGGCAGGCCCTCCTGCCACCCGGCTAGAGAGGTTGGCTGGGCAAGTCCATCCTGGAGATGCACAGGGAGCCAAGAGTTGGGCTCCTGAGTGACATCCAACAATGGACAGGTGGGTGGGACTGAGCAGATGAAAGTGTCTCAGGTAGAGCTGGACTGGCAACCCAAGGGGGAATTATTCCTGGCTCGCTGGGCCCAGGACACCTCAGGGCCTCAGGGAAGAGCTGCAACAGGGGAGGCACAGTTAAGACTGAATACCCTCTTTGCACTGGAAGGCATTTTTTGTTGCACAGGCATTTAAAAGCCTTTCCCAGGACAGAATTTCGGGACAGGGGCACAGGTAGGTGTGGGGAATCCCGGCTGGGCCGGGACCCCTGGTATAGAACGAAAAACTGACTGAGAATAAAGGCCCTAGTGGTGACAGCAGGCACCCTGAGAAGAGGAGAAAAACATCCAGAGAACAAGGCCACTATTCCTGTGAGAACAAGGATACTGTCTCGTGGGAACGAGGGCTTGTTTTGAACAGAGTGACTGAGAAAAATATAAACATCAAAGGAAAACAGGGACAGGTGCACAGAAATGTTGTGAGAAAGTAGAACTGAGAAAGTGCAACTAAAATCCACCTATTGGCTGTAAGAATTGTAGTTTGTGTGTTGAAATGGACCTATCTGTGTGGTAGACGTGTGCCTGAAGAGCTGTATTTAAGAGGCTGTAAACTGCAGCTCGTGGTTGCTGCTGCTGCTTCATATCCGTCCCAACCACGACAGGTAGGTCCCAGCCTCACTTCTGAATACGTTTCTTTTTCTTTTCTTTGTGCCTTTCCACTGTGCTGCTGATTCAGCCTAAACTCAGACTCTGAAAGCAGTTGGCGGCTCATCAGTTGGTTGTGGTAGCAAGTAAAGACACTGAGGAGGGATCCTGCGGAAGGTTTGGGAGCATCTCTGGGCACAGGGGTGCCAAAAGGGCTCGGAAGCGGCAGAGCTGGTCCCCAGGGGTGCTCCGCTCTCCGGCTCCTCGTCTCCCTGCACGAGACACTCATTTCTCGGCCGAGGAGGATGAGGAAGGGAAGGAAAGCAGCAGGTGGATGCAAAGGGCCGAGCGAGCAGGCGGGTGAGGAGAAAGGCTCCTTTGGAAGAGCGAGACAATTAGGGCAAATTTGGGATTAAAAGCGGAGGGCCAAAAAGCCGCGAGCGGTAATTTGGGACTGCAAGGTCTGCCGTCAGCGGGAGCGGGAGCGGGCGAGGATGCGGGAAAGGCGGGGAGCGGGACGGGAACAGGCTCGGGGCTGCCGCGGAGGATCCCGCAGGTGCGGGAGGAGCAGCACCTGGGCTGCGGGAGCGCGAACGGGGCAGGGGGCGGGCACCGAGCGCTGCCCCGGGACCCGGCGGGGCTCCGGCGGGGCATCGAAGGGGCAGCGAAGGGACAGCGAAGGGACAGCGAAGGGACAGCGAAGGGGCAGTGAAGGGACAGCGAAGGGACAGCGAAGGGACAGCGAAGGGAGCACCGCGGGGCTGCGGGAGTGCGGGAACACCGGGAGCACCGCGGGGCTGCGGGAGCCGCGCCGGGCAGGGCAGGGCAGGGCAGGGCAGGGCATGTCCCCCCCGCCCGCACAGGTGAGCGCGGCTCGGCACCGGGAGCAGGCAGGGGGGGTTAGAAAGGGGAAAGAAAATAGGAATAACTAAGGAAATTAGGAAAGGCTGCGGTTCGGGGGAAGGAGAGCGCGGCCGCGCTGCGGGAGCCGGCGGGGATGCGGGGCCGGGCGGACGCGGTGCCTGCCCCGCCGGGCTCCCCGCAGTGCCCCCGCGGCTCCTGGCCGGGCGGAGCTCTGTGCGGGGCTGGGCGCGGGGTCCGCAGAGTCGGCCCGGGCGGGGGTCGGGGCGTTGCCCCCGGGCACGGGGAGCGGGAGCGGCGGGACCGGGAGCATCCTTCGCTCCCTCCATCCCTCCCTCCCTGCACGCGCAGGGATGCTCCCGCCAGGCTGGCACAGACGCGCGCACAACTTTTTGCTGGCTAACGCGGCTGGAGCTGAAGCTCCTTTCGCCTTCCCCAGGCTGATGCTGCTCCCGTGTCCTGAGCAACAAACTGCAGCGGGTTGTTTTATTGATCCCAGACAGGAATGACTTGCTCTCTAGACTACAACTTAAAGGATGCTGCTTGCATAACAAGTGGGAAGAGTTGGGATCTTACATACTAATTATCCGTCACCTTTTAGGCTCAGCAAAAGAGGGTTTGTGGGTTTTTTGCAAGGAGGGTTCGATATTCTGGTGCCACGTGATTTATTTCCCTTGGGTTAAGGAGTTGGCTTTGTCTGACAGTTCTGTGTAGTTAACTGAATTTAAAACACTAGGTAAAGGTAAAAACAAGGCAGAGTGAAGGAAGGCTATTAACCATCCGATAACTCAATTGCCTTTTTCTTTGCTCTCGTGGTCTTTGTGAGTTCTATTTGCTGGGCCATGCTGGAGATGGCTGATCCCCATCAGGGGCAGGGGTGGGCACAGCCCTGGTACTGTGCAGGCCCTGCCAGGGAAGCTGCTACTCCTTCGAAATCCTCTTCTGGGTTTGAAAGTCCCTAACTCCTGCCAGGTCTCTTTTGAGGTGTGTTAGATTAGAGCAAGTGTGGGGTTTCTTCCCCCTGTGGCCTGCAGTGCCCCCCTCCCCCCCGTGCCAGCAGTTGGCAGAGTCCCTTTGCTGCTGCTGCTGCCCTGGTGTTGAGCCCCGCGGTTCCCCAGAGGACGAGCCTCCCTTTGCAGAGGATTTGGCGCGGGGGGAGGCGGAGCGGCGGCGAAGAGCGGCGAGGAGCGGCTGAAGGAGATGGAGGCCGAGATGGCGCTGTGAGGAGCGGGGGAAGGGGCGGGGCTTTGTGGCCATGGCAACGGGGGCGGGGCCGGGACCGCAGGGAGGGGAGGAGTGCCATGGGAACGGGGGCGGGGCTTGGGAGTGACCATGGCAACACAAGGGCGGAGCTTGGGCGGTGGGTGGAGCCTGAGTGTGGCCATGGCAACAGAGGTGGGGTCGCTCTGGTGGGTGGGGCTTAGAGGCAGGAGGAGCTTTGGGATGTTAATGATTGTGGGCGGGGCTTGGAGGTTAATGGCGATAGTGGGTGGGACTTGGGGCAGTGGGCGGGGTTTAAGGGTGTCCATGGCAATGGGGTGGGGTTTGGGGCAGTGGGAGGAGTTTGAGTTCCTATGGCAACAGGGGCGGGGTCTAAAGGGTTGGGATGGGCGGGGCTTGGTTTCCCAGTGGCCATGTGGGCGGGGCCAGGGGCTTGGTGATGGGGGTGTTATTGGGAGGGGGGTGTTATTGGGAGGGCCCTGGGTGTTACTGGGAGCACTGGGAGGGTGCTGGGGGGTCACTGGGTGTCACTGGGAGCACTGGGAGGGTGCTGGGGGGTCACTGGGGTGTTACTGGGAGCACTGGGAGGGTGCTGGGGGTCACTGGGGTGTTACTGGGAGCACTGGGAGGGTGCTGGGGGGTCACTGGGGTGTTACTGGGAGCACTGGGAGGGTCACTGGTGTCACTGGGGGGGTGTCACCGGTGCCCCTCCCCCCCCAGGTTCGAGCAGGAGGTTTTGGGGGCTCCAGGCCCCGCCCCTGGGGACCCGCTGGCCCCGCCCCCCATCCTGCGGCCAATCATTGCCACCAACACCTACCAGCAGGTGACCTTTGACCCCCTGAAAATGACCCCTGACCCCCCCAATGTCCCCAATGTGTCCCCAATGTGTCCCCAATGTCCCCAATGTCCCCCCAATGTCCCCAATGTCCCCAATGTCCCCCCAATGTCCCTCCAATGTCCCTCCTATGTCCCCCCAATGTCCCCCCAATGTCTCCAATGTCCCCCCAATGTCCCCCCAATGTCCCCCCAATGTCCCCAATGTCCCCAGTGTCCCCCAATGTCCCCCCAGTTGGAAATGTTTGCCATCATCCAAACACAGGTACAACTCACAGCTGTCCCTCCTCACGTCCCTCGCAGGTGAGCAGCGACATCCTTGGAGGAGCCTCAGGATTGCTCCCTGCAGTGATCCCTGCTCCAGCCTTGGAATACAGAGCAAAAACCCAGGGAATGCTCCGTGCCTGCAGCTCTCCCGCTCTGGGCTGTGCCACCTCCACACAGCTTCTCCTGGGAAGTTCTCTGCAGCCCAGCACAGGAGGATCCAGCTCTGCTCGCGGCCCTCTGCTCCTGGAGTCGTCGAGGAGCAGCTGCAACAATTCCCCGAGTCCCATTCCCGCCTTTCGGGACGTTTCCTTGGAGCTCCCTTTGTCCTGTGACATGTTCCAAACCTCCTCAGATCCCCCCGAAAACTCCCCCAGGACCCCCCAAACCCTCCTGTGACCCCCCAAAATCCAGCAGAGACCCCCAAACCCCCCCAAATCCCTCATACCCCCCCCAACTTCCCCCCAAATCCCTCATTCCCCCAAATCCCCTCAAATCCCTCATGTTCCCCCAAATCCCCCCAAATCCCTCATGTCTTCTCAAATCCCTCATGTTCCCCCAAATCCCTGATGTCCCCCCGATTCCCCCCCAAATCCCTCATGTTCCCCCAAATCCCCCCAAATCCCACTCCCACCTTGCTGGCGAAGCACAGGGAATTGATGGATTCCCCAAAATTCTCCTCCAGGGGGAAAATGGTTACTAACATGTCTCCAATTTCCCCTCTCCCCCTGGGGAGGGGAAATTTGGGATTCAGGGAGGAATTTGGGGATTGAGGGGAGAATTTTTGGATTCAGGGAGGATTTTGAGGGAAATTTGGGGGTTTAGGGCTGTCTCATCATCGGACATCCTTGGATACCGGTATCGCTTTGTTCGGGTCTTTTCCATCTGGTGTCTGGTCTCCTGTAAAACACAACTTAGGGCACAGAATTAGTTTTTCCCCAGGGCTGGGTTTCCTTGAGGGACACATTGGATCTCTCCATCCTTCCTCATAACCCACCAGGTATTTCTGGGCCCTTGAGCAAAACCAATCCCACGACTGGGTTTGTCTTGGCCTGAGGGAGGAGTGATCCAAAGGGCCTTACCTAACATACCTTTGAGATGGATGGCTGGAACTTTGTCTCCATCTCCAGTGTGGAGGGATTCTGCTTGGGCAGGACCAGCTCGGTTGACAGAGCCTCTAGTGTTGACGAGCCAGGTGGCCTTGGCTAAGTTCTTATCCCAATTTTTGTAAGTTCCCTCACCTAGTGCCTTTAGGGTTGTCTTCAACAGTCCATTACACCTTTCTACTTTTCCTGCAGCAGGTGCCTGATATGGAATGTGATAGACCCATTCAATCCCATGCTCCTGTGCCCAAGTGGCTACTGGGCTGTTCTTGAAATGAGTCCCGTTGTCTGACTCAATCCTCTCTGGAGTGCCCTGTCTCCACAGGACCTGCTTCTCCAGACCTAGAATGGTGTTTGGGCTGTTGCATGCGGTACCGAATATGTTTCCAACCATCCTGTGGTTGCTTCCACCATGGGAAGCACACAGCGTTTACCTTGGCGGGTCTGTGGCAACATGATATAGTCAATCTGTCAGGCCTCCCCATATTTATACTTCTCCCAGCGCCCACCATACCACAGGGGCTTCAACCTTTTTGCCTGCTTAATAGCCGCACAGGTTTCACAGTCACGGATAACTTGAGAGATGATATCCATGGCTAAATCCACCCCTCGGTCTCGTGCCCATCTAGGAGTGGCATCTCGGCCCTGATGACCTGAAGCATCATGGGCCCATCGAGCTAGGAACAATTCTCCCTTCTGCTGCCAGTCTAGGTCTGCTTGTGATACCTTGACCTGTGCAGCTCGGTCTGCCTGTCTGTTATTAGCATGTTCCTCATTAGCTCATTTCTTGGGCACGTGGGCATCTACATGGTGGACTCTCACGTTCAGTTTCTTCACTCTGGCAGCGATGTCTTGCCACAGATCAGCAGCCCAGATGGGTTTTCCTCTATGCTTCCAATTCTCCTCTTTCCACCAGTCTAGCCACCCCCATAGGGCATTGGCTCTCATCCACGAATCGGTGTACAGGTAGAGCCTTGGCCATCCTTCTCTCTCTGCGATATCCAGGGCCAATTGGACTGCTTTGAGTTCCACAAACTGACTCGATTCGCCTTTACCTTCAGTGGCTTCCACCACTCGTCGGGTGGGACTCCAAACGGCTGCTTTCCACTTCCAGCTCCTCCCTACAATACGGCAGGAGCCATCGGTGAAAAGGGCATGGCGTGTCTCTTTGTCTGGCAGCTGATCAAATGGCAGAGCTTCTTCAGCTCAGCTTACTGGTTCTCCTTCTTCTTCTGCCAGACTGAAGTTCCCACCTTCAGGCCAGTTGGTTGTGATTTCCAAGACGCCAGGGCGATTCGAGTTCCCGATTCGGACACGTTGCGTAATCAAAGCGATCCACTTGCTCCACGTGGCATCGGTGGCATGATGCGTAGGGGGCACCTTCCCTTTGAACATCCAGCTCCAGACTGGTAATCGGGGTGCCAGGAAGAGCTGTGCTTCGGTACCAATTACCTCTGAAGCTGCTCGTATGCCTTCATACGCCGCTAAGATTTCCTTCTCCACAGGGGTGGAATTGGCCTCAGAACCTCTGTATCTTCAGCTCCAGAAACCCAGTGGTCGCCCTCGCGTCTCACCAGGCACCTTTGGCCAGAGGCTCCAGGAGGGACCTTTATCTCCAGCTGCAGTGTAGAGCACATTCTTTACATCTGGTCCCGTCCTGACTGGTCCAAGAGCAATTTCTTGCTTGATCTGCCTGAAAGCTTGTTGTTGCTCAGGACCCCACTGGAAATTGTTCTTTTTACGGGTCACAAAGTAAAGAGGGCTCACAATCTGACTGTATTCTGGGATGTGCATCCTCCAGAAGCCTGTGGCTCCCAGAAAAGCTTGGGTCTCTTTCTTGTTTGTGGGTGGAGCCATGGCTACAATCTTGTTGATGACGTCTGTTGGTATCTGGCGTCATCCATTTGCCATTTCACCCCTAGGAATTGGATCTCTCGGGCAGGTCCCTTCACTTTGCTCTTCTTGATGGCAAAACCGGCCTCGAGGAGAATCTGGATGATCTTCTGTCCTTTCTTGAAAACTTCTTCAGCTGTGTCCCCCCCTCCAATGATGCCATCGATGTACTGGATGTGTTCGGGAGCCTCACCCTTCTCTAGTGTGGCCTGGATCAGTCCATGACAGACGGTTGGACTGTGTTTCCACCCCTGGGGCAGTCGATTCCAGGTGTATTGAACGCCCCTCCAGGTGAAAGCAAACTGTGGCCTGCACTCTGCCGCTAAAGGAATGGAGAAAAACGCGTTGGCTATGTCGATGGTGGCGTACCACTTTGCTGTCTTGGACTCCAACTCATATTGGAGCTCCAACATATCTGGCACGGCAGCACTCAATGGTGGCGTAACTTCATTTAAGCCACGATAGTCCACAGTCAGTCTCCACTCTCCATCGGATTTACGCACAGGCCAGATGGGGCTGTTGAAGGGTGAATGGGTTCTGCTGACCACCCCTTGGCTCTCCAACTTTCGGATCATGTTGTGGATAAGGATCACAGCATCTCGGTTTGTCCGATACTGTCGTCTGTGTACAGTTGTTGTGGCTATTGGCACTTCTTGATCTTTAACTCGCAGTAATCCTACAATGGAAGGGTCTTCTGAGAGGCCAGGAAGGGTAGACAATTGCTTGGACTCCTCTTCAATCACCGAGGCTATACCAAAAGCCCACCGGTACCCTTTCGGGTCCTTGAAGTATCCTCTTCTTAGGTAGTCCATACCAAGGATGCAAGGGGCTTCTGGCCCCGTCACAATGGGGGGGCCTACAATAGAGTAGCCTAACACAGGTGTAAAGATGGCTAGAATTATAAGACAAATTAATGAAATAGCCATTGTTTTTGTTATTATTTCTTCTTGATCCCAAAACAAACCTTAGTTTATATAAACAAAGTTTCCTTGTCTGCTTTCCCAGACTCTGGCAGTGTTCCCAGACCTGTTCCCAAAACAATAGATTGGCTTGCAAAACAACACCGAGCTTGGCTGTCTTCCCGGAAAATGTTTATCAAAACAAGCCAAACTTAACCAAAATATCCCACTTCTGACACCAAAAATGTTGTGCAAGTTTCGAGCTGGCTTCCCGCCAAGTCCCCCGAAACTCGACAACAAGGACCCGCCTCCCAGAGAGGGAAAAGAGGAAAAAGAAAAAAAACCCAAGCAACCAAAGCTATAGCAAATATATATATATGTATATTTTACATATGAGACAGATACACAAAAGGAGAATACCACACACCGGGGGGGAAGGGAAGGGAGAAGGACAAAAAGGGGCAAGGACCGCACAAGTCAAACAGCCAGCCAAAGGCAAACCAGCAAAAATCTCACCACTTCCCTTTGAACAGGCAGGATGGCTGGACACGGCCCTTGGCTCTCCCCTCACGGGTGGCAGATAACAGCAGTCACTGTAGGCCTCAGCTCCAGATAAGCCCGACCGAGACAGGGACCCACCGTTCTCGAACCTCGCTGGAAAGGAAAAGAACGAACTATCTTATCAATGCCTTATTTATACCCTAGGTTACGTAAAGGAATAGCATGGAATACTTCCTTGGTCACCTTCCTAGTTCCTTCCTGGTTACAAGCTGGTTTCCAGGAAGGCCTAGACAGAAACCATCACAAATAAAGCCTCTTTGATTACACCACCACGAGGAGTTGACTCATTCCTTGTTATACAAGGGCCTCGCTGCTACAGTCTTGGTCAGTGCAGGACGTCCAGTCTTTCTCCTCCCCAGCCAGGGCCCCCTCATGGGTCTCTTGCCCTGCCAGGACTGACCCCCTCTCTGCCTCCTCCTGCTGCTCACTGAGGGCCTGGGCTTCCAGGCTGTGAGCAGAGGGGCTGGGGTGCTGCAGGGGCTGTGCGGGGCAGGGACCGGGCTCTCTGTCCTTTCTGCTGTCATTGTTGTTATCAATTCTGTAGCCGTGCTTTGTTCTGGGACCCTCTGTTCCTCTGGTCAGTGTGGGAAATACGGCCTAGAAAAAACCCGTACCTTTGCAGAGAACAGAGCAGCTCATTACAGGGGTGAGCTGCAACTCCTAAACCTGCCATTTCAACTCCTGTTTCAACTGCCGTGACAGCTAACAGCCAATCAGATGCTGCAGTCACAACTTTTACCTTATAAGGTATGATTGTCTGCTGGTGTTGGGTTATAAAAGGAGGGCTGTGACTCCAATAAATTGTCTAAGCTTCACCCCCCTCAGTCCGTGCCTCAATACACCACAAAAAACTATTTTTTTTATCCCAAACAAACTAAGCTTTTAGTCTGTTTGCAACAGAAAACAACTTTTAATGTGATAGTCTGTTGTACCTGGGGTTCAAAAGGCACAAGAAATAAATAATAAGTAAAATATGGCTAAATAACCTTGGGAAAGGGGAATGGCTTTCATGGGCACTTCATTGCACTCTGTTTCTGCCACTGCTCAGGGCCAAGAGTCCTTTCCCTGCTCCAGCGTGGGCTTCCTCCTGTGGCAGACAGTTCCCCGGGAACTTCTGCTGCAGGAGTCCTTCCACAGGATCACCCTAAGGAATCGCTCCAGTGTGGGTCCCTTGCATGGGCTCAATCCTTCAGGAACGGGCGGCTCCAGCAGGGGATGGGCGAGGGGAAGCCCTCCTGTGTCGGCCCAGGCTGCTGCAGGCAGGCAGTGCTGGGGAGGAACACACTGCAGCCTGGCCCCAGGTAATGACCTCTGGGAGATGAGACTTTTGGGGAGAAATTGTTCCCTGGGAGGGAGGTGAGGCCCTGGGCCAGGTTGCCCAGAGAAGCTGTGGCTGCCCCACCGTGGGAAGTGTCCAAGGCCGGGTTGGACGGGGTTGGAGCCAGCTGGTGTGGTGGAAGGTGTCCCTGCCCAGGTGTTCTGATCCCATTAGGGAGAGATGCCTCAGCCCGAATTAAGGTGTAAATGGGACCATTTGCTGACAACAGGTGGATTTTATTTAGTACAGATTTTATTTAACAACAACAAATCTTTCTAATCTTCTGTCTTCTATTCTGTAATTCTTATCATCTAACTATGTATATAAGTCTAACGAACGTCTGTGCCCTGTAAATATGGTAATTATTATAATATTTAAATTTAGTATTACTTATCCTATGTAAGTCTATATTCACAGTAAATATATCTAAATATTAAAAAGGCATATTATAGTAGTTATAATTAAATTACTTTTTTATGTAACTATCAAAATTAATTAAATTAGTTAACTGACTTAAGCCATCTTTGGCAATAATCGAGTGTGTTGTCCTCCTGCAGGGAGTTCCTGGGAGCAAGAGGTCCTGTCTTTGCTCATTCCCTGCAGGAGCAGTCAGGCATTGGAATCAGTGTCTCAGGTGGGTGGTGGTGTCAGTGTCTGTGTTGGAAGCACTGCAGAGGTGTCCGGGCCCGCCTGGCGCTGGAGCGGGGCCTAATCCTGGGGCTGTCCCGCCGTGCAGGAGTGGAACAGCCTGCGCAGAGCCCCGAGCGCCCGCCTGAAGCGGGAGAGACGTTTGGTGGGGACAGGCAGCTGCCTGCTGAGGGCCTGGGCCTCCAGCTGGGGAGGCGAGGGGATGAAACAGGAGCCCGGCCTAGAAGAGTTAACTGAGATATCTTGGCCTGCTAAGAAACCCAATACCTGTTTTGCTGGAAGAACATTTTCGGAGCACTGGTTAATCTCATGTTCTGTTCTGGTCACTGGACCAAAGGGCTTATTCTAGAAAGAATAGGAGTAGTACACACACAGTAATAAATTAGGTAACCCAGATGTTTGAATAAGATCTAGAAGGCCCAGAGCCAGGATTTTGCAAGCTTGAAGAATTCAGGTCACCTGATTGAAGAGGTCAAATTGAGGAAGAAGTCCATGGCGACCACCAGAGGGATGAAGGCTTGAGGAGAAGCCCCCCACAGTAGAAGACTGGGCATGTCTGGAAAGACTCTGCCCAGAGACCAGCCTACTTATTAATATGTATAATAAATGATGTAACCCTGTATCTAAAGCGTATAAAATGGCTTAGTTTTGCACTTTCAAGTTGAGCAACATTGTCCAGTGCGAGCTGGCTTGCTCCCAACGTTGAATAAACAAATACCTTGCTACTTAAAGATAAAAGAATGTCTCTAAGCAGTGTTTCGGGCCAATTTTTCGGATTCACTGGTCACGTGCAAACAGGTGAGTGGTCAGTGCCCATCCCTGGCCATGCCCAGCAAGGGATCCCCACAGTCTGTCCCGTTTGCTTCATCCCTCCATTGCCAAGAACTTTTTAGGACAAGGGAACTCTGTGCTCTGGGTTTGGAGGGAGGTCCAAGTGCCACTTTCTGGAGTGGGAAGCACAAATGATGGGGTCTTGTGTTCTCTGGGGGGCCAGACTCTGGTGAGACTGGTGCGTGTGCACATGAGACTGGTGTGGGTGTGGGTGGGTGTAACCACCAGTGACATCAAACTGGAGCACCCACTGCCTAGATGAGACGTGGGAACCATCTCCTGGAGGGATCCACCTGGGCTGGGTGTCCCTGTAGCTCTACATCTCCCCCTGAGGTGGCAGAACACACAAACTGCCCATCCCTGTGTCCCTTTCTCCACTGGCTGTGCTTTGGTTTGGCCCAGAAACCTGCCGAGGTCCCTTCCAGGATGAGTCCCAGTGCACTGCCCTGCACCGTGGGCCTTCCCCTCCTGGTCCAGCATCTGTGGGGCAGCAGAGCTGGGTCAGTGCAGGGACAGGGCTGGCTCTGACAGGGGCCATGAAGCCACTGCCAGGAGGTGACAGCAAGGACAGTTTGCAAAGAACAAATTTAGATAGGGTACCTTTGCTGGAATCAAGGGGGCCATTGTGACCCCAGAGAAAGTCAGGGAATCAATGAGCTGTTGTGACACTTCAGGGTCTCCTGGAACCAAAGGAACCCTGGGACAGTTTGGAACCTCATGGACTCAAGGGCCTATTGAGACCCTGCGAAGCTCATGGAAGCAGAGGAATTCTGGGAGAGTGTGGAACTTCCTGGAATCAAAGGGCCATTGTGACACTGGAGGGCCTCATGGATCTGAAGGAAAGCTGGGAGACTGCAGAATCTCCTGGAATCAAGTGGCCAGTGTGACACGGGGGACCTCATGGCAGCAAAGAAACCCTGGGACATTTTGGAACCTCATGGAATCAATGGGCCATTGGGACACTGGGGAACCTGATGGAATTGTGTGACCATTGTGCCATTGCAGGGCCTCCTGGAATAAAATGAAACCTGGGACACTGGGAAACCACATGGGATCAAGGGGTGCCTGTGACCCTGCAGGACCTGATGGAACCAAGGGAAGCCTGGGACCTTGAGGAAACTCGTGGAACCAAGTGGCCTTTGTGACCCTGCAGAATTGCACGGAATCAACAACCCATTGTGTCACTGCAGGGCTTCATGAACCAAAGGAATCCTTGGACACTGTGGAACCTCATAGAAACAAAGGGGCATTGTGCCACTGAAGAACTTCATGGGGCCAAAGGGACTCTGGGCTGCTGTAGAACCTCACGGAGGTGGGAAGTTGCTGTGTGGGCCCCCCCGACGAGTGGCTGAGGCTGCTGCAGGAGAAGGCGAGTGAAGCCAATTTGCAGAAGTGGAAGCCGTGGGCAACGGCACTGAGCCCCCTTGCCAGGGTCAGTTACCATGGCAACCATCGTACGCTCCCATCGTGTGCTGGGTTAAAAGTAACCGGAGGGAGAAATGAACCCACGCGAGGGATTACAAATCAGACTTACAATTTCCTAAGAAGATGACAAGAAATACAATGACACAGAGAAAACTGGTTCTAACCCACAAAAATAGCTGTATAAGCCAGCAGCCTGGGACAAGAAGAGAACAGTGCTGAGCACCACGTGGGCCCCCAGGGTGCAAAGGAAAAGGAAAGGAAAAGCTGTTGGTGCAGATGATGGTGGCAGTTGTGTTGAGGTACTGATGGTAGTCCTGTGGAGAGTTCCAATCCCAGTCCTGTTGGAGTTCTGCTCCTCCTCTCGATGCCACGAGTGGTAGCAGAAGTGCCCAAAGCCCAAGAGTAAATGTGCTCAGGTTCAGGTGGGGATGTGCAGCACCTCCCCCAGGGCAGGGAGTTTTCCAGTGGGTGATTTAACTCTGTGAGTCCCGGGGTATTTTTGGAGTGTGTGATGGTCTGGGTGTTGCAGCTGCCTGTTCTGCCAGTCCAAGGCGGCCCATTGGCAGAGATGACCCCTCGGGCTGGGGGTGAAGGTGCTAATGCCTCCCCAGAGGGGAGTTCTGACAGCAGAGTCCTGGGTGTGAAGGCAAAGGAACACTCCTTGCACAGTTCTTTCATGGCCAGCTTGTAGGCTGAGGTGTCAGGTGGGCCCTGGGCAGCTGCTGCAAAGGATCCATTCTTAAGAGTCCCTCAGAAATGCCCCAGAGGGTGTAAAATACACAGTTTTGGTTGTCCCCCCCAGTGATAAACTGGTCCCGGCCCCTGCAACTAGGAGAGATTGCTCAGGTTGGTTACCATGGCAACCATCATACACTCCCATTGCTATGGTCAGTTACCATGGCAACCATCCTACATTCCCATTGCTCCAGTCATTTCTAGATCCCTTTCCCCACCCACAACGTGGGGGAGCCCAGTTCCAGTTCCATCTCCATCTGAAGAACCATTCCGACGTCTTGAGGGATGGGGAAAGGGAACTCCAGGGGTTTCTTCAGGGGTTTCTCAGGCCCCGAGCCTGGAAGGGAGAGGTGCCCTCCCCTCCTCCCAGCACCCCCATGGTCCCATGGCTGGTACAGAGACAGCACACCGGCGTGGAGAGGAGGCAAGAGAGAGTTTATTGTTGGGGGTTGTTACATTTATAGGGTTAGGGAGAATCCCAGGTTAACCAATTAGAAGTCTCAAGGGGCTTACAGGAACACCCAATCACAGGAAGGGGTGAACAAGGTCCAATGGGAAACACCTCAGGACACCTTCCCAGGACATTCCATGGGAGATAACAGTTGTCGTGGGGGGTGTTGGGAAGAAGAAACACGTGTTTGCAAAGAGACCACAAAGAGCCAGTTTAAGACATGTTTAAACAACAGTTTTCCCATATAATGCACATATAGTGCCATGTCAGTAACCATGGCAACCATACTTCCCACTGCTATGGTCAGTTACCATGGCAACCATCACACATTCTCACTGCTACCTTTGGTTACCATGGTAACTATGATACTTCCCACTGCTACAGTCTGCTACCATGGCAACTATCATACACTCCCATTTCTACGGTCGGTTACCATGTCAACCATCAGACATCCCAGTGGTACAGTCAGTTACCACGGCAACCAGCATACATTCCTATTGCTATAATCGGTTACCATGGCAACCATCTTACATCCCACTGCTACAGTCAGTTACCATGGCAACCATCATCCATTCCCATTGCTATGGGCACTTACCATGGCAACCATCATACAGTCACATTGCTACGGTCACATTCCATGACAACCAGCATCCATTCCCGTTTCTACAGTCAGTTACCATGGGAACCCTCACACATTCCCATTGTCATGGTCGGTTATCGTGGCAACCATCACACATTCCCATCGCTATGGTCGGTTACCATGGCAACCACCATACAGTCCCATTTGTTATGGCCAGTTTCCATGGCAACCATCATACCTCCCACTGCTACGGTCAATTACCATGGCAACCATTATATATCCCATTGCTACAGTTACCAGGGCAACAATCACACATTCCCGTTGCTACACTCAGTCACCATGGCAACCATCACACATTTCCATTGCTACGGTCAGTTACCATGGCAACCATAATACAGTCGCGTTGCTACAGTCAGTTACCATGGCAACTATCATACATTCCCATTGTTACGTTCAGTTACCATGGCAACCATCATACTGCTACAGTCAGATACCATGGCAACCATCATACACTTGTGTTGCTACGGTCGGTTACCATGGCAAACAGCAAACATTCTGGTTGCTAGGGTCAGTTACCATGGCAACCAGCAGACATTCGCATTGCCCATGTCAGTTCCCATGGCAACCATCAGACATTCTCTTATAGGTCAGGAATTTAAGAGAGTTTGTCTTTCCCCTGCCCCCCCCAGTGTAGGAGAGACGGAGTTGGAGTGGAAAAGGGGGAGATGGGCTCAAAGGCTTTCCTGAAGTCAGAAGAGACACATCCCCAGCCTTTCCCTCAGCTACTGAGGGGCTCATTGTGTCAGAGGAGGAGACCAGGTTGGTCAGGCAGGACCTGCCTTTCCCAACCCCACACTGGCTGGGCCTGATCCTCCTGCCCCAGGGGTGGAAACACAGTCCAACCGTCTGTCATGGACTGATCCAGGCCACACTAGAGAAGGGTGAGGCTCCCGAACACATCCAGTACATCGATGGCATCATTGGAGGGGGGGACACAGCTGAAGAAGTTTTCAAGAAAGGACAGAAGATCATCCAGATTCTCCTCGAGGCCGGTTTTGCCATCAAGAAGAGCAAAGTCAAGGGACCTGCCCAAGAGATCCAATTCCTAGGGGTGAAATGGCAAATGGACGACGCCAGATACCAACAGACGTCATCAACAAGATTGTAGCCATGGCTCCACCCACAAACAAGAAAGAGACCTATAGAGGATTGGTTAGAAATACGAGGACATGTGCTATGTGCTGGTGTGGGTCGGTGTTATAAGTAAACCTAGGAAATTTGCTGTTCAAAAGGGTTAATAATGTTGTTATATTCTACTAACCAC
Source organism: Pipra filicauda (assembly GCF_003945595.2). Lineage (NCBI taxonomy): Eukaryota > Metazoa > Chordata > Aves > Passeriformes > Pipridae > Pipra > Pipra filicauda. Next base: position 71 of record NW_024103561.1, on the reverse strand, counting down.
ATTGTTAAGAGTCATGAGTGAACTAATTGTGAAATCCCTAACCACGAGTTTGTTAACACAACGCAGAATGA
>NW_024103560.1:0-28027 GCF_003945595.2 Pipra filicauda | reverse complement strand
GGGCATAGGTGGCTAAATTAAAGCATTATTCATAATCATGTATAATGAGACTAAAGCTCTACTCACCACTGTCTTCAAATTAGGGGCCCATTTTTCATTTGACTACAATAACATAAATGCAAAGGAAATGTGTTGACTTGGACAAAACGAGTTCAGCTTTTCAGCAGGAAGCTGAGAGCAAAGTGTGCTCCTGCAGATGCTGGGCAGTTGATGGCTGCCGAGTTTTTTCTTTCCTCACTGGGGATCCCTGCAGTGACCACAACTCATTCTGTTCCCCGGGAGAGGAGAAATGAGACCAGGAAGAAAAGCAAACTACTTTATACAGTGGCATCTCTCTAACAGCCACCTTCTGTCCTCATCCTTCCTCTGCCTGTTCTCAGTCAAAGAAGTCACGCTCAAAAACAACACATGAATGGCTTCTGTTGACCATGTGATCTCAGCTTATGATTTTGGAGACTAAATGGTGTTCCTTCAGGAACATTCCAAGTAACCCAGCTCCCACACCAGTGCAGATCCCTCCCTTGCACACACTGAGAACCGGCAGCACTAAAGCCCTCCCACACCCCAGTGAGGTTTCAGCCCCACCTACTGACCCACGTGTGGCCAGACTCCTCCCATACCCTGATCTCTTGGAATCCCTGGGCAGGGATAGTCCCTGTGCTGGGTGTTATAGTGAATTCCATTGGCTTCTCCTGACATGGAGCCAGTGTGCCTTTTTCCCAGGAGGAGTGAGTGTTGTCTTTCACTTGGTCAAAGCTGGTAAGGCTGGGCTGTCCCTGGCCGTCCTCAGGAATGCGAAGATGGAAGGTGATGGGCACCACAGAGGTGTTGATCAGGTGGCACGACAAGGTCTGAGGAAAGCCTAGGAAATGACACAAATGGCTGAGTAGGCACCAAGCATCTCGTGATTTCTGGTGTGAATATCCTGGTAGGATGAAACTGCGCTTGGAGTTTAGCTCTTTGTTATCTGAATGACAGCTCACTGAGCAGCTCAGCGAGCAATGAATTGTAACTTGGACACTGGTCTCAGGTTGCTGCCTTGGAAATGCCCACTCTTAGCCCTGCTGAACACCACAAGTTTCTCCCTCTGTAACTGCCCCAAACCAGCACCATCAATTATTTCTGCACACTGATGAGTGTGCATCCAGATCGACCATTTACCCTGAAAACTCAATCCATAAAATTCCCTGTTAACGCTGCCAACACTCCCAGCATTTTCAAGATATAAAAGCACTGAGTTGTCATTGGGGAGAAGCTACAGCAAAAGAAAGGGAGGATGGAACATGATGCAAAGCACCCCAATGCAGTTTCTTTAGGCAGGATCCTTAAGGTATCTCCTGGCTTGGGGCAACCACGTACAACTCACAGCCCACTTCACTAGAGGCAAACCTGAGGCTTGCTCTGAGATCAGTGATTAGAAACCATGTCTCGTCTTATCTGACAAATGGGGACATCACAGCCACACTGCACACTGGCTGTGATTGCTGCCCACAAGAGCTGACACCACCTTAGCTCTGAGACTTGCTTCCCGTAACGGAAAGCCGGGATACAGCCACACCTGGTGGGGATGTCCTGCAGAGCCAGGACACCAGCCCACAGCCTGCTCTGCAGTGGACATGTGGCTTGGCTGGCCAGCTCTGTGGGGAGGAGACATCTCCCAGGGCCTGCTTACCAAGCGTCATTTGAACCCAGATGGGGAGGAAAACCAACTGCAGGCACAGCAGGGAGCTTCTCCGTGTCCATCAACAGTGACACTGCCCAGCTCCAGCAGTGACTCCAGCAGGGAGGCAGGAGGGGCACAAAAAGGACAAACACAGGTGTCCCAGTCGGGAATAAGACCAAGGTCACCAGATGCAGACAACAGCCAGCAGCACAGTTAAAAGAAGCAAAAAATACAACAGCTGCCTTCAGCTGAGGAGGTCTTAGGAATGAAATCAGAGTAAACAGGATGAATCTCCTCTAACAGAACAATCTTTGTGCCTGCTGCCTTTCGTGTTGTTTCATTTATTCAAAAAGAAACTAAGAAGGGGCTCGGCAGTGATGGAGGGGAGGAAGCAGCTCAGAAAAGGTAATGAGTTTTTTCTTAAAAAGTCCATGAACTGCATGAAAACACAGAGGCATCCTGGGTGCAGAATGATAACGGCCCTTCAGTCAATCCATGACTGATTTCACATTTAAACTGTAGATCATCTCAGTACAAAGCCTTTTGTGAGCCTGAGATGGAGAACTAGAACCAGCATTTCAATGGCAACGCTCTGGATGTTCAGCCAAAAGCTCTGTCAGCAGAGCTGGGCTTCTCCTGGGGAAGAAGAAGAAGCCCACAGCTCCGAGGACACAGGTGCCTGAGGCAGAGCTATTGCTGGGGCATCTGACCTGGTCAGGGATAATGAGATGCCCTCACACCACTAATTAACATCCCACACTAAAGGTACAGGGCTTAAGCTCCCTTCTCCTGCAGTCCCATACCCTGGGCCCTCCTGGGACGAGAACTTTTACGGTCGTTCTGCTGGCAAGGACTGGGAGATTGGAGCAGAAGAGACTACGAGGGACACCAGAAAATACTGACTTTCTATTCCTTTGGTCCTTTTGGATCTCACGATGGTGAAATGCCATCAGCAGCCCTGGAGTTAACACCCTGCAGGCTGCCATGGAAGAGCACGAGTGACAGATGCTCTTCTGTTCAAGTGCTCCATTTTGGCTAGGCACAGATCCCCCCTGCTGTGTCCAAGCCCAGGGAACACTCACCAAAGGACACGTCATTGAAGTCAAGGCCAGCTGTGCTGAAATGCAGGCTCAGTCCGGTGACGTGACCCCTGCGAGGACGAGGACAGAGGAGGTAACGGCTTGGTTAAAGGGAACTGCAAAGCCTTTGGCCGTCCTTCCAGCTCAGGTGGGTCAAAGCTGGTGTCAGAGCCCCGTGGGTGTCGAACCAGCCCCGCACCCTGTGCTGAGCACGGCATCTGTGGGCACAGGAGGCAGCCAACAGCTGCTGATGGGGCTTAGGGCACCACGGCAGGCAGGGCATGCCCCCGAGGTGCTGCTGGCCCCATGGAGGACCCTGTACACACACCCAGAGATGGCTCTGTGCCCTTGCCTTAGGAGAAAGACCGACTCACTACTTTTCTCTTGCAAAGTAATAACCTTTTTGTTATGTTTTATCCATTTCCCTTATATTATTAGTAGAATGGACTGCAGATTCCTTTTGTTTCTTTACTACCTTGATTCAGTGCCTCCCAACAGCGGCCCAGACACAGCCACCTCCAAAGCTCCAGAGCTCCTAGCATCAGCTTTCCTGCCTCCACCACATTACCCCACCAGCCCGTGGTTCAGACTAGCTGGGACAAGCCCTCGTGCTGCTGTGGTGCTGAAAAGGGAGCTTTGCCTCTCCTGTCATCACCCCTTCTCCCCTTTGCTGGGCGAGGATTATCTTTTGCAATGGCACCAGCCCATGGGAGGATGCCCAAGTCCTTGTGACAGTCCCTGCTGCTGCAGAGCTCCCCATCTCCCACCCCAGTCCCTTCCTGCTGTGGAAAGGAGGTCCCAGAGCACTCCCTGCACAGGACTAAGGAGCACAGCCTGTGCCTGTGCACGGGCACGAGGGATGATGTGAGGCTGCTGCTGCCCCTTTGGCACGGATCATTAACAGAGGATTTTAGAACCACTTCTTCTGGCTGCAGAGTCACCCAGGCTGGCCCATCTCCAAAGCCCTGGGTGTTCATAGGGGACATCCCAGACCAGCAACTGCCCAGAGCTGATGCCTTCCCACTGCCTGGCATGGCCAAAACGGAAGGAAGTCCCTGCAGGAAGGAGTCACTCCAGCTCCTGGGTACCTGCACTGGGCAGAAGGCACCCCCACACTAAGGGGATGCCAACATCAGAGCCAAGACTAAGACCTCAGGCAACACCTTTTTTCTCTGCTCCACCACCAAATGAGGCAGGTGGGAGATGATTACTCAGAGACAGCTACAGATGTGCCCACCAAGCTCCCAGAGCCTTCCTCACCTGATAGACAAGGTCACAGGCTTAGGGCATTCAGCCACATTGAAATGGAACTCTTCCTCGAACTCCCCCAGGGTGCTGGAACTGAAGAAGATCTGGATGGGCAGGATCCCATTGCGTGGAATGATGCCCTGCTGGGGCTGAAAGGTGAAGCAGGAGCCGTGGACTGTGGTTGGAGGGATGAGCCGGAAGGGAGCATTGATAGCTCCTGTGTTAACCAGCATTGCCTGCAGCAGCAAGAAAGCAAAATGGAAATACATGAGCAACCTTCCTTTCTTACAGAAGGCTGAGTTGCTTTCTAATAAATTATTAACCCCTGGAAAGGCAGAAGATGCTGTGTGCTGCTACGTGGCAGAAGCCAAAACAGTACAACAGGTGCCTTGAGTCTGAGGCTGGAACAGAAGCCTCTGAACACTTCAGCTTTTTGACCCAGTGTTGCTTTCATGTGTTGAGGGGTTGTTTTGCAGAAAGCATCCCAGCTGATCTCCAAGGGAGGTTGCCAAAAAGCAGGAATTGGGGTTTCGTGAACAACAGACAACACCTTTCAGATCCCGGAAAAGGATCCAGATTCTGTGAAATTCCCCAGATTTGACTAGTATGTCAAATATTCCCTGCTCACAACTGCCCAACTTGCCAGAAATTCCACAGGTCCACCAGGCTCCCCTCTGCCCCAGGAGCCATCAGGATCTACCCCAGCCCCTGCTGCTCACCTCATAGCTGTAGGCTTCTCCAACCAAAACTTTCCCCATGTCCAGTTCCGCAAACTTGAAACGGAGGCAGGGCCCGAGGCCTTCCCCTGTGAGGCACAGGGGCAGCCTGCTCTCACGGCCTGGGGAGAGATTTCCATTTCAGTAGAGTAATTCTTACTCTCTTATCCTGCTTTTTCCAGGCTGCCTCAATGCTAGTCCCTGACTCCGAGATGGGTGAGACCAGCTCCTGATGCTCTGGGGGAAGAGATGGACCCTTCTCTTCCCTCAGGTGATATGCCTTGGGGCTGGCTTCCAATTTCTAACCCACCCCTTGGGCTTGTGTCCCATTTAGCCACCAGTTTGCACCCTGAAAAAGCAATGCTGAGTTTAAAACATGATTTCCGTAGTGATAGGACAAGGAGTAATGGGGACAAACTGAAAGAGGGGAAATTTAGGTTAGATATACAAAAGAAATTCTTCCCTGTGGGGGTGGTGAGACCCTGGCACAGGTTGCCCAGGGAAGTTGTGGCTGCCCCGTCCCTGGCAGTGTTCAAGGCCAGGCTGGACGGGGCTTGGAGCAACCTGGGCTAGTGGAAGGTGTCTCTGCCCATGGCAGGGGGGTTTGGGACTAGATGATCTTTAAGGGCCATTCCAACCCCTTATCATTCTATGATTCTGATTTCCTTCCCACGCACTTGGAGGAGCTTTGAAATCCGTTCAGTGAAGGGACAAAGCTTGCAAAGAGTTGGGCATTGCTGCCTGGCTTCTAACTAAATTGGGGGGCAGTGGCCCTACAGCACAGGACTTTGTTGCCAAAGTCTTCAGCTTCTGCTGCTTTCTGACACTCAGCATCTTGTTCACAGAATGTCCCCGTGTTTGGTGACTGGCTTGGAACATGATTCTCATCTGACCATGTCAACAAACAGAGATGCACAGTTTCACACGATGCAGGACATCACAAGGAATGCCTTGGGAGCAACTTTTTAAATCCCTGCTTTCCTTCCACAGCTCTAACAATGGCAGTTGGTGGGCAGGAAGAGAGTTTGTTAGCATGAGCCCTGAGTAATTACTGTAGATGGTATTTGTTGAGTTATCCCTGCACAATTACTGTCTAAATAAAAAGCTGTTTCATGACACTTGTATCCATCAGCTTGGAGCAGGAAGGAAGGCAACAGAGTAGCTGGGTTAGGGATTGCAGTGCCCTCCAGAACGGGAGCCTGGCCGCTGGAGGACCACGGGCCTCCCACCTCTTTCTCCTAGATGGGCAAACCCAGAGTATTCCCTGGATGGAAACCTGACAGCCATCTTCCACTTTAAGGTGAAAAACACTAAGCAGCACCATGCAGAGACAGAGAGGAAGGACAGGGGAACCTGAACCACACTGTGCTCTGCGAGTGTTCTCTGCCCTGTGTGGGCACAGCAAAGCCACCACCTCTGTGAGGGGGTGACTTGGGGTGGGGGAACAATGATAAGTGCTCCCAGAAAAGGACTTGACAGCACTCCTGGAAGCTGAGCACAGCAAGCCCAGTGGCCACCACCTGGACACACCTCAGCCTGAGAGCCAGAAGGTGACAATTCCCACGCAGGGAGAGAAGTAGGTGCTGGCTAGGGGTGGTCCTTCTGCAGACAGCCTGGGCTCAGCAGGGCTCAGCCACCTCTGGTCTGCTGTTGTCTGGGCAGTGGGAGGTGATCCAGGCTCAGGGAGCACATTTCTACCTCAGCTCCTACTGCCCGATGATGGATCCATGTAGTGAGGAGCCATCCTGGAGGTCAGTGCTCTAGAGGGGCTTAGTGCCCATTCCCTAAAGCTGTTCTGCTCTGTAGCTCTTTGGCCTTTGAGGAAATACTGGCAAACCCATGTCATGAAAGCTTATCCATGTACTGCTTGGATTGTTCTGGGATCAGTGTCCTGAGCCCTGGCCTTGCATGGGAGACCACCAGGAAGCCGCAGGGACAGTGCACATGAGCCAGCACTGCTCTGCTGACCATGGACCCTTCCCAGCACTTCCATGGGAGCCCAGTGGGCTGGAAGAGTATTTGCACCTCCCCCTCACTGTGGGTGAGAGAAAGAGGAGAAGGAGCCATACCTGAGATCAAACAGTAGGCCACTTTTCTATAGACTTGGGCAACTCGGGGGTTAAAGAACACCTTGATCTCAGCTGAGCAGTGTGGCCCAACCTCTCCCTCCTAAAACAGAAAGAAACAGCAAACGATTTACCTTCCAATATCACATTTCTTCTTTTCAACCTGTAAGCCTTTACTTAAGAGCAAGGAGTGAACAACACAAAGAGCCCGAGGAAACACTCCAAAACCAGCTCAACACACCACAGGATGCTCTTAATGCTCAGCTGATCAGCTCCCACTCTACAATATTCCTACTGCTCTGACACAAGCTCTTGGTCACATCGTGCTGCTGTCAGCTACAGTGGTGTGAAACTGCTGTTGTGTTGACACTGGTGGCTCTTGGCCTTAGATGGGCTATAGGAGTAATCAAGAAGAGAACACGATCCCCTTCCTTGGAAAGAAAAAACTTAGTTCAACTTATTTTAAAAGAAAGCAGAGGCTGGGATTATTGTAGGGTTTACTCCAAGATGAGGAGGGATTTTGCACTGCGCAGACAGCGGGGATTCTTCATCTCACACTGTGCCAATACTCATAATCAGGGCTCTGGTTGATGGAAGGACATGGAGGTCTGCTTGCATAAACAGAAAAAGATTTTCTGTCCCTGCGTGCAACAGAACTCAAAAAGTTCATTTCAAAGTCCTGTGTTCAGGCTCCCAGATGACACTGGAAGGGAGACTCAGACATGCTGTAAGTCCTGGTTCCAGGGAGGGATTGGCATTTCCATGACCTTGGGCTGAATTTGGCCTCCTTTTCGCTTCAGGTCAATCTGTGAACTGACAGTGCTCCAACACCCTCTGCTAAGCCCCACGCATCACGTGTAAGCTGTGCCCCTTCCTGCGGTAACTGATCCCTCTGGACACTGCAAGGACACGCACCAAGCTCCCTTGACGTCGAGCCCTTGCAGCAGAGCTCAGCTTTAGGCAGGTTCCTGCTGCCTTCCAGGAGCCCACAGGGTAGCAATGCTTTTTGCAAGAAGCTCTCCAGCCTCACCAGGAACCTGATGTCTTCTCTCTGGGCACATCAAGCTGAGGTGGGGATCTGCCGAGTGAGCTCATTCAGGGAGGGGGAGGAGGAGGAGGTTCTCAGCTATCACTTACCAAGGGCTCAATGGTGAAAACATCATCTGAGAACAGCATGGGGTCTGCTTCAATCTTTGCTGTCTCCTCCTCCAACTCATAGCGCTTCTCTACGGAGAGCCTCGCTGTCTCCAGGGGCGGCCGAGACAGATTGAGAGACAGCCTGCAGCCACAGGGAGAAACAAAGGCAGCAGGTCATTTAATAAGCCACTGATTTGCAGAGCTGAGTGTAAGTGCAGAAGCAGCAAAGCGCTCGGGGAGGAGCAGCAGCAGCTCCCCAGCAAGGGGCTGAGCCCAAGCCACGGGGCAGCGCATTCGGAAATGTTTCTCCATGGCTGACCTGCAGCGCTGGGCATGAGGAGGGCTCTCAGCCACTTAGATGGCAACCCTCTGCTCAACCTCCATCAACAGACAGTGATTTCACCATGATGTGCCAGAAGGCCCTGATACTTTGCACCCCCACCTTCCACTGCCTTGTGTTATATAACAAGTGAATACCTGCCCGAGTGCAAGAAGCGGAGTCACAAATAGGACGATTGATTTAGGGGGCGCTCGCCTTGGAGGACCCCCAGAGTGGACCCCTGACAACCACTGAACTAAGACCTGAGCATGTGGAATGGCAAAACTACTCCCACTCTCGCCTCTCATGCTAATGAGGGACTGTATAGAAGTAACTCACATAAATGGCCAGGAGACAGAGGAGCTAACTAAAAAAATAAACCTTTATTCTAATAAAAGGGAGAGTTCACTCAACAAACCTCAGTGAGGTCTCTCAACTCAGTGGAGGCTGCAGCTTCTTTTATCCCCTTTGCCTGGAGCACAGGTCCCTCCCTGTTTGGCTGGGATACTCTGGAGTTACAGGCTTCCCAGCAGGCCTACTGTGTGTCCCCCATTATGTGCTGATTAGGTGGCTCTGGAGGTCACTGACATTGTTCAAGGTGAGGCCACAGCACTTCAAAATGGAGGACATGGCCACATGATCCTCCCATGCTGCTGGTTGGTCCCCCTGTCTCTGGGCAAACTGCACCTCTCCCGAACTGACAACTGAACAACCAGCAACTTTGTTGGCTCTTTACTGCGAGCTGTGACTGCCCTGCAAACTTTGCAGGAACACCTACTTGTTCCTAATACCCTAAAGCACTCAAGAGCACAAGCAGCCCCTGAGCCCATATGTTAGTTTTACCCTTGGGCAGTGCATGTCACCGCATCTTTCAGACCAACCTGATCTTCTGTGGATGCTCCTCTGCCTCAGTAGCAAAAGCCTTCCACTGGAACCGGGCTGTGATGTTAGTTCTGTTGTGGATGAGCATGGTTCTTTGGCTTGACAGCGTGAGATAAGTCTTGTCAAATTCCAAAGAGTACTTCTCCAGCCCGATGTCGAAGTCCTTAGCTTTTCCATGAAGCCTGGTGTGGGTATCTTCATCTGGAACAAAGCAAAGAGGAGTCTGTGCTCAGCTCACTCGCTGATGGAATTAATTACAAGGACCAGAGCAAACCACAGGTAAATCTCATCCCTGTTTGAGGGCATCCACTTTATCAACCCCCTAAACACTAACTAGTTTTCACTGTTCTTTGTGGTAAAGCTGGGATGGGGCAGTGCTGCTGGAGGGGGAATTCAGGTGGCTGGGACAGTGGGGAGTTGGTAGAGGACTGGGGTGGGGGTGCAGGATGGAGAACACCATGCTGACACCAGGGTTCCCCCCAGGGATGGACCAGCACACAGCAACACACCACATCCAGAACAGGGACAGACTCAGCCTTGGCCCCTTCTTTGCTCACTTCTGAGCACTGAAACACACAGAGGCTTGAAATGAACAGTTCTACAAGTAGTTTGCAGAGCAAGTCTAACGTTATTCTGCTTAGAAAGGGTTCTGCTGTTTTGAAGGATGCAGGGTGAGTGCACCGTGCAGTGCCCAGCACTCACCAACTATGTCGCAGTGCACTGCCAGGGATGTGGAATGATGCCCAATCTCCCTTGGGTGATATTCCACTGTCACTTGCATGGCTTCACCAATGTCGAGGGTTCCCGTGGCTGGACTGACAGTGAAAGGGCTGCAAGACCAAGAGAGAGATCAGGACTCTTGGGGGAAGTTTGGGGATATTTGCAGTCTAGTTCACTTCAGCTGACTTGTGCAAGCAAGAAGCAAAGCAACCACAGTCAGCAGAAGACAGACAGAACACACAGCATCAGAAACAGCTACCGACTCTCTTCTGAGGAGATGCAGCCCGCAGAAAATCCTGTTGGATAAAATGAACTCATCTCCCCCATACTCTGCATGGAGGCTCAAGGGTCTGACTGCCAACAATCCCATCAGAGAGTGGTTTGGGAAGAGCACAGAGAGGGTTAAGAGCTATTTGCATACACAACTTGACACTGACTGCCTCAGAAATTTCTCTTTTTCAATCCCCTATTCAAGAAATGCAAACGGCAGGGCACTACCTGTCCTGTGACATTACAGCCTAGGAATCAACAGGGAGAATAAAGTCTTCCTTGAAGACCAGAGAATAATGAGTTTAATTTGCAGTGTGGTTGTGTGGGGTTGTTTTTCCCCTTGTAAACATCCTGGTTTAGCCCAAGAAAGGGCACGTTTTATCAGCATTTCAATGAAGTTGAATTGCTCGAAGAAAAGGAGCAATGAAAACTGAATGAGTGCAACTGCAAATTGGAGCAATACAGTGACATGGAAACAATACCCAAAAGGAGGGTCCCGTTTACAGCCTGAAGGATTCAATCCCAGCTAAATGAAGTGCCATTAAGAGCAGCACAGCAAGGGAGCTGAACAGGAGGTTTCTGTGTATTCACCAGCCATGCAGTCTGGGATTCTGGAGTGTCATCAGCCTGGTAACTCTTTGCTTGGCCCACCAGAGAAACAAGGGAAATAATTAGGCAAATGTGGGTGCAGTTTGGATTTAACAGGAGCAATTTGGCTTTGTCACCAGGTAAACAGCTCTTGCCTGACAGACACAAAAATCAGTGCTTTAATGCTTCGGGATAGCTCAGGTGAAAGGTGCTTCTGCCCAGTGGCTGCTGGGCTTTGTGCTCTTTGTACAGCCCCACTGAGAAAACAAAAGTTTAGTGCTTTGCTGATGGTTAATTTGTCACCTTAAAAACATTTCCTGGGGAATCTGATGATTATTAGAGAATGCAACATAAAAAAAATAAATAAGAAGAACAACTGGAGCCGTGTGCAAGCTGAACTTTGTTCCTCTCAGTGGTGACAGCTGATGGAATTGCTGCTCTTTCTGCTTCTTAAGGAGCTATTGCTGCAATTAGGGGCCTGACCCGGGCCCATTACCACCAGTGAGAACATCACTACTGGCTAATGGAGAAGCCTTGGGCCAGCAATGTTTTTGTGCTGGGCCTGAGACTTTGGAGAGAGAGGAGGAAAGACAAGGTCCCACCAGCCCCAGAGCTGGATTACTCTCCGTGCCCCTGCATCTGCCCCGATGGGGGTGCCAGGACTGCTGCAGGGCTCTGCTGGGGCTCAGGGGTTCGTTGCCTGGCCTGGGAAAGGCATGGAATTTTTTTCCTGTTCTTTTGCCAGAAATTTTTCTAGAACAGAGAAGCTACTACTTAAGGGGAATCCCTGGCAACTCTTCAGCACTACCTTCCCTCCCGTTCCCTTCCTACTCCTGCCCCATGTCCATATACTCCTGCCCTCAGATGGCTGGATGGGGAATGAGACTCCTGGCGCTGACTTCAGGGGATGCCTGAGAAAGAAGGTGTTTTCCTATTTTCAAATTCTCAGAAGAGGATCCAGCCAAGTTCAGGACTAAGAACTCAAGTGGCAAATCAGTCCCTGCATCTCCGACATTTTCACATATTCCCCAAATTGCTCCTGTTTCTTATACACCTGTGCATATGCCTATGGGTAGATGGTAGATCAACAGGTATGAGAGGACCTTGAAGAAAGTTCCCAAGGAAGAATGAATGACAGTTTGACAAAAATTTAACCAAAAACAAAATAAGTTGAAAAAAAAAGCAGAAACACGGGAACTTCAGAGTATTTTAAAAGAAATCTGAATGAAAGGTGGGGGACACTTAATTAGAATAAAATGCTTCTATTCAAATACTAAATGATCTGCTTGAAAATTTATACTGGCTTTCAAAGGTTCTTCGTGAAACAGGAGAGATGACTGATGCCCTCAGCTGACAAGGGAAATCAGATCGGCTTTGACTAACAGGAACGGCACAGGCTGTTCACATCAGCTCACGTTGGGCATCTGATGAGGGGCCCCCTGATGTGCCACACGCTCGAGGCCTCCTGGAGAATGGGTTTATTTGGCTGACACTGGGAGGCAGCCATTTCAGAAGGTGTTGGTGCTCAGGAGGGTGCAGACCAACTACTAACATGTTCCAGCAGTCCCCAGGAAATCTGGGAGAGACAAAGCTCAGGGCTTGCATCCTGCTTAAAACACTAGAAGCAACAGCAGGCCCCACATGTCCTGCCCACTTCCAGCTGTGGCTGCAGTGCAGCAGCTCGGATGCTCTGGTTCCTTTGGGATACTCTTTCCCAACTCTGCCATCACCCAAAGGTGTTTTGCACTAAGACAGGTGAGCTGCTTTACCTCTCAGTGCTGAGGCTGTAAGAGGCTTCCAGGTTCCCGGTGTTGCGAACCAGCAGAGTCTTCTGGGTGCTGTGGTTGACTGGACACGATGAGAAGTCCAGCTGGTCGGGGAAGTCCAAGATTGGGCGGGCACCAATGGCCCGGATTGGTACAGTGAACTTTTCCCTTTCGCAGATGCAGACAAGCTCGTGGAAATGGTCTTGCAGGAAAAGAGACTGGCAAAGCACAAGGCATTGAGTGCCATCGTCATGGCAGAAGAAAAAGTGCTGTTTTCTATGAGCCTTTGTGGGCATGAATTTACCTCTTCCACCCCAAAAATGACCACTAATTCATACTAATAAAGGCTGGAGAACAGAGCACGTGAAAAAGCATCATTTTTGCTCCATTCCAAAGGGGAAGAATAAAGCTCTCTGGATCTTTTTGTTCCTCTGGTATTTTCCATAATTAAACCCCTTCCAGTGAGCCTAGAGTTGGCTAAACATCAACACCCCTCCCTGTGATTTCCCTGCTGTTCCATGTGCCTCTTCCCTTGTGAACATTCAAGAATAGGTGTGGAGGGAAAGCAAAGCCCTCTAGGCCCAGCTGCAGGGACTGGCAGCACCATGCTGTGCCAAGGTGTTTAACCACTGCAGGGACTGGCAGCACCATGCTGTGCCAAGGTGTTTAACCACTGCAGGGACTGGCAGCACCATGCTGTGCCAAGGTGTGACCAGCTCCAGGCTGCCTGCCCCCAGCCCAGAGCTGACCTCACAGCACGGGGTGGGCTATAACCAGTGTGCAACAAACGCTGTAGCTTTAGAGAGAATGTTCCTCCAAACTCACCTTGCTCCCCTCAGGGATGAAAAGGATCTTTATAGTGCAAAATGAGCCTGCTGGGATCTGATGGCACACACCATTGGGGCCGACCAACTTGAAATAAGGTGAGCTGTCCATGGTGACCCTCACCAGCCGAGTAACCTGCAGGAAAGACACAAAATGGTGATTTTGCCACTTGTGGAAACCTGAGGAGACCTGGGTGTGCCCTGGTGACAGCCTTCCTTGACCATTTTCCCAAAGGACTTTTAGCTCTGGAGGTACAAGCAGAGGATACACAAGGGTGAACTTGAATCCCTTCTGCCTGGGCAAAGCAGCTCGGCCAGAGGCAGTAGGGCAGTGCCTGCTGGGAAGGAAGGTCAGGCACCAGCAGTATGGAGATAGAACACCTGAATCAAGTCATCCTCATTTTCAGCAAGCCCAGAGAATCTGCTTGCTTCTGCCTGCACACAGCCATGCAGCCCTGTTCCAGAGGGAGAATGTGCTACCTGAAGGCCAACCAGCACATTATCCTGGGGGAAGGAAGAAATTCCCTTCGAACAGACTGAGTTACAGTGGGGAAGTCCAGCTGTGGGGAGATAGTCATATGGGCACACCAGCAAGAGGAGACCAGACACTTGGCCTTCCTGGGAAACTGAAGAGAAAAGGAGGAACACAGCACGACAAAGAGACAAGCCCCAACACAATGAGATGGCAAAGAGAATTTAAATGGGCTGTAAAGGAGCAAGGGAGAAGCACAAGACACTGCCAGGAAAGGCTGGTGCAGAAGATGAGAGCAGTCAGCTTGCCAGAGTGAGGGAAAGCCAGACGGCCCTGCAGGCTGTGTCTATCAACTCTGGGCTTCCAAGGTATTTTCTGCCTGGAGAAACATGACCAGCACTGACAGTGTGGTTTCATTATTAAAAGACAATCTCAGCTCTCCAGGGGCTCTTGCTGCCTGGTGATTATGGCCAGGCAGCTGCCAGTGCAGGCAAGCCAGAGTGCTGTGCATTCCTGCAGCCACCCTGCTGCCATTTTCTGCCCTCAGGGGAACACAGGCACAGGGACAGCAAACAGGCATTTTCTAGCACACTCTCCTCTTCTAGCACAGCTCCACATCCCAGCACTTACCTTGCCTCTATTCCTCAGAAGCAAGGGCATTTCACAGACCTTGCCCAGGGGATAATTCTGAAACACAAGCTCGGATGGGTATGGCTCAAGCAAGGTCTGGTTCTGGTCACGTGATGAGAACTGGAGAGGCAAGAGAGAGCAGGGAGAGGTTCAGCTGCTGGGAGGAAGGTTTGTGAATGACACTCCTCTGTGGATCCCCGGTGAAGGACAGGCTCTTGGTGACTTGGTCTGCCCAGCTGCCACTGGGGGAACAGTACCTCACCCACCTCTGCTCTGAGCTGATCAAAAGCTGCTGGACCACACTGAGAAGGCTCAAGCTGAGCAGCTCTTTTGGCAGGAGTTTCTCCAGCTTTCCTTCTCCAAAATGCCAGGCAGCACTTGCCTCCAGCACAGCCCTGTGCTAATGGAGTCCCAGAGCTCTGGGCACTCACTGAGCACTCAAGCAGTAAGTGATACCAAGAATTTACATCAGACTCCAAAGGAAACAATTTTTGGATGACCTTTACTCTGAGGCAGGGAGACTGAGGCCCACACAACTCCAGACTCTAGAGCTTAGACACCAGTAAGAAGAGAACAGCACCAGAGGAGGTTAAGGCAAAAAGAAAGTACCACAGTAGATAGGAATAGGACAAATAAGGTGAATGCTGGATGAGGATAAGGTTCAGCTCTCTTCTCAGCAGTGCTGGACAACTTGAGTAAGACTGGAGTTGTGTTAAATTGGGAGTAATTACCTCAGGCCCTCAGCCTTCAAAGGCCAGCGCTGCCACTGTGCAGGGAATCCTATGACCCCCAGCATTTGTCAGTGACAACACCAAAGCAAGAGTTGGCTCTTTCAGAGGGACAATAGAAAATGGCAAGCTGGTGCCCTTCTGTCCTGCCCCAGCCTTCCCCCGGTATCGTGCCTTCACCATGGTAGCTAAACTCCAGCAAACCCCACCAGCTTCAGTAGAAATTATTTGTGTTGGCTTAGCACAGATCAGGACTCCAGCATCTCACTAGGAGAAAACGTTTTGCCTTTACCCCAGCAGAAGGAACTCAACCACCACCAGCAGTTTGGAATAACAACAGGACCTGGACACTGAGGTGTTTCAATAAGCTGGAGGCAAGGCACACAGCCTCTTCAAATGTCACATCAAACAGCAAGGAAAAGGGCAGGAAAAGGCTACCTTGCGTTTGGAGTTCTCACTTGTGCCTCGGTGCTGGAGAATCTTGGGCAACTTTGTCTCCTGAGGGCTGTCCGGCTTCTTCCTGAACCTGAGACCTATGTTCCTGATGCCAAAAATGGTGAACTGAAAGGCAAAAAAACCAGCAAGAGCCTCAGAAATGCCCTTGTTCAGAAAGGCTTTTCTTGTTCAAGTGGCTCTGATGAATCATTTGTGATCACAGCCACCAGGACAGTCCTGGAAGTCCTGGAAGTTACCTGCTGAAATATTTAACATCAGAAAACTAATGGTATTGAGCAGAACACACTTGCTCTAACCAGGCGGCTCTGCCTCATTAGCTTCTCCATGATTTGATGTGACACGTGTGGGGATTTCTGCTCTTGGGGCATTTGCGTCCTCTTTACTTTCACTGGATTGAGCCAGTGACCTTTGCAGAGAGTGGCAAACTGCCCTAACTCCATCCCTGCCCAAGGCTCACAACCCCCAGCACGTGAAGATGTCACTGCTGGCTGAGTATGAGAGAAGCAGAAAAGCAGCGTTGTGCCAAGACAAGAGGTGCAGAGCAATAGGTCCATAGTTCTCTCTTTGTAATTAGCACAGGTTTTGTCTCTGTCTGGCCTCACAGTCCCATCCACAGAAGAATATAGAGAGATGTCCTTGACAGAGCCTCAGCACTGGGTCACCTCCAGCCAAGTGAGCTCCAGGCAGCAAAGGGGACGTTTGTGGGTGGGAAGGAGGACTTGCCCCAATTCCACTGCTGCCTGCGGGGCTGGATCTGTGCTCCACACAGGAGATGAGACAGAACAACTGGTTAGGAACCTGTTCCAGGGGGGACCAGCCACCTCTCTCAAGGCTTCAGGCAGCGTTTGAGCTGCCCACCACGTGCCCAGGTGCCTGGAGGGCAGGTGTGGTCAGAGAAGCACAGTGACTGTGCCAACCTGACAGAAGGAATTCCTGTGCTTTACATTTGTTTAACTTGGCTCCAGTAACACAGCCAGGCAAGGCTCTGGACTGTCCCTGACACACCATGACAGCCCCTGCCAACAGAAGCACGGCCCTAAGAGCTGGGGAGGGGGTCTGTAGCTTCACGGTGCTGCTGGACAGCAGGAGGGGCTGGGAGAAGAGGGACACGGGAGGAGTTTCCAGCCTTAACACAGCTCCTGGCCACAGCAGGTACTTACAGGCTTGGGCTTCTCAGGCTCTTTCGGCCTTTGAGGACGAGCCAGCACCGCTCTCCTCGGGAATCCGGGATCCATTCTGAAGGATGTTGTAGGTGGATAAGTTGTGGCAGTGTCTCAGCTCACCTGGAAGGAGCAACAATGGAATGCTGAAAATCCAGAATCCCATTCCTGGCAGACCCAAAAGATACAGTGGTGCTGCGAATTTTATATTATTTGAAAGTAGCTAAGTGCTTGTTTGGTATAAGTAAGCCAGAATTGTTAGGCTGGAAGTTGGACTTTATTTGAACTATATGGCTACGTTGTGTAATTCAAAGATGGATCAGAGTGAAATCTGGAGCTAACATTCTGAACATTAATAATAGTTACAAGAGACAAAGCTGTAGCTTAAATATTACTTGAAAATTATTAGCTAGAGTGGACAGCCCATAGCTGGTGGTATAGGAACTGTAACAACCTCCTCTTCTGCAGGCCAACCAAGCCCAACTTCCTCAGCCACTCCTCACAGGACTTACCTCTAGACTCTGCATCAACTGTGTTCCCCCTCCCTGGACCAAGTCCAGGGAGGGAGAATCTTTACTGCAGTGAAGGTCTCAGAACCAGATACAGTACTTTTGCCTGTTGAGAAACAAATGGATTTGATGTGATTATTTCACTGAACTCAAGGGCAACTTTTGATAGCTACCTTTGTACACATAAATATAGATGTTCCCATCTCTGTGCCTGCACGTGTGTGAATTGATCATGGTCTATGTAATAAGCAACAGAGTGAACCTTGCCATCAAACTTTGCTAGGTCACTGAGGAGACACCATTAAAGGGACGTGAGCCCTTAGAAACACAACATATGGGGGAGCAGGACCACGTCAGACTTTATCCTAGTGGCAGTTCTTCTCCAGCATCCTTATCCTACAAGAAGCTAAGGGTAAACAATCACCAGCCTGACAACCACCTCTCTCTGTTTGTGTCGTACAAAGTCGGTGTGCAAGAAAGGGCAAGAAGAGAAGACAACTCCAGAAAGTGGGTCTCAAGCACTAGAAACACAAGAACAGACACTGTCTTATGGACACCAGGACATGCTGCAGCAAGAGCTAGGATTTAAAGCTGGAAATTACCATCTAATGGGGAATGGAACATTAATCTGGATTTCAGTGATTTATTACTTGGTCTTGAGAATAACTGGGTTGTGGGAGCCCAAACCCAGCTTTCAGCAAAGGAAAACAAGGCTGACAAACATCTCGTGATTCAAGAAGTTTGGACCCTTGTCCAGAGACCTGTTGATGTGCAAACCGGAGATATAAACCTGGCTCCAAGAAGAATTAAGAAAGGACTTTTGGGGATGATTGTTAAAACTATGTCTAAATCCCTGTAATCCCTCTCTCCCCCATGTAATCCTACTAGAAGAAAAATTAACTATTTGGAAACTGCAGTAAAAACTTGTGTAATTCCCTATTTAACATAGGTTGTCCCCTTCATTAACATGTCCAAACGCAGATGCCTTTAAAACAGTGTTCTCGTGTTCAATAAACTATTCCAGTTCCCCCATACTGGGATCGTGTCTGGCTTTTATTTTTCAGACTGCCACTAATGTTGCCACAACTGTGGGGCTGAGAACCTTCTAACATTTAGAAGATTCGTCAGCCATCGGCTGGCTGGACCAAGGGAAGCAGCACTCCTTGTGTTTCGGTGGTGTGTGCGTAGTCAGAACTGAAAGAAGGCGGAAGATGTGCACGGAAACTTGTCCTCAGCAGGCGGGAACTGCTGAAGTGAGCTGACTACGAACTCCAGATTGGGTAATTATCTTTAAAGACTTTGTAACAGTAAGTAGGGTACAATGGGGACTCAAATATCTTCTGAAAAAACCCCACATTTATTTAATTTTAAAACGCGAGCTTAAGCAGCATAGCGCGAAAATTGGCGAACAGCCCTTGCAGAACCTGTTGCTGTGGGCCCAGCGTCACATGTCAGAACTGAACGTTACCGACCTTCTTGATATGTGCTTGTGGGACCCGGCAACCGCCCGAAAAAACCTCAGCAGTCGCTGCCCGGGACGGGCCCCAGCCCCTGAGCGGAGCGCACAAGCACATTGCAGCCCGACACACGCTGCCCGGAGAGAGCCGTGTGAGACAGAACCACGGCCACCGCCGCTGCGGCCACCCCGGGCAGGGTCGGGGTGCGAGCCAGCGCCAGCGAACTGCCGCCTTGTCTCAGCAAGCTCCTGGATCGCCGCCCGCTACCGCTCTCAGCAGCAGCAGCCAAGCAGCGGCCAGAGGCACGGGTCCAACACCCTGGAGCAGGTCCCTGAGAGGGGGGCACCACCTCCGGCGCCCCAGCAAACAACGAGATCGAGAGACCCGCGCCGGCGGAAGCAGCAGCGGGACCCGAGCGGGATCCGCTCAGAAGGCAGGAAGGACCCGAAAGAGGCACCGGGAAAGACAAACACAAGCAGAGCACGAGGTGTGCAAAAACCGGGGCTATGGGGCGTGAGCGGAGGAGAGGATCCCACAGAATCCCCGGGGGGGCTCCGGGAAAGGTCCGAGGGAGGAAAGAGCCCGAGCGGGACCAGCGGCGAAGGAGGGAGCGAGCGGAAGCCCAGCGGCAACAGCACGAGAGAAACCCGGGAACAGGGACCCCAGAGACAAACGGAGTGGGGCAGACACAAAGCTGCCGACTTCAGCAGTAGTCAAAGCAGCAAAACCCCCCTTCCTTGATTTTTTTCCTTTTTCTTTGCAGCCTTGTGAGAAATAAAGAATCGGTTTTATTACAAGCAAATATAAGGCGTATCGCGGAGTTGTAAGACGCCGGATTCAGCCCGGAACCGGTGTCAGGGAAACATGCGGACGGGAATAAGGAACTGTAAAATTACTATTAGTAAAGAAACCCCTTATGCCACATGGCTGATCCTGAGAGACGTCATACTGCTGGACACTCCACCTCCTAGCACGACACAGAGGGAAACGCCTCTTCTATGACGTAAACAGAGTTGAACCTTAAGAATGTTTAATAAGCGGGACTTTTGAATTGGAAGGGGTGTTCCTGGGAATCCTGTATGCCTAGGACACCCGACACGTGTTGTAATTTTTCCTTTTCGTTTTATTCCTTTTGTTTTGCAAGCTTTTGCCGTTTTTCTAAATTTAATAAAATGAGATTTTTCTCACAGCCTGAACTTAGAACTGGTCTTTTTTTGCAAACCTTTTTGTTTATTAACCTGTTTCAGTTTCACAGTGTGAGTGAGGCGAACAAAACGCTACCAATGGAGAGATTGTCCCCCCGCGCAAAAACAAATAAACAAACAAAGAAAAAAAACCGGGAAAAGCGAAGGAAAGCAAAGAACCTTTGCTGAATGAAGATACCCTTCCATAACTAATAGCCAAAATTGTTTTAAAATGTATGCATAGCTGTATTTTTGAAAATTTTTAAGTTTTTGCAATAACAATTTTCCTTAAGTCCAAAAGCCAAATTAACACAGAAAGACATATATTTGCCTTAAAAATAGAAGAAGTATATATTTTATCCTTGAACTATAGGAATGTTTATATGTATTTAAAATTTAAATTGAACATGAAGCAAAATATGTTTTTACAGGTTATACTATCATCAAAACAGAAAACATATATTACTAATCTGAGGGTGAGAAACAAAAAATACCAATTTCTCAGTTCATAACCAAAAGACACTGTAAAATGAAACCCAAAGGTATGTTTGTATGATGTGTGTTCGATGGCCATCGAGTATGAATGTGTAAATGTATGCATGCGTGTGAATACGTAATAATTAATATGTTCTGATTTATACACAAATGCACATTACCTCACACATGCACAAACACCCTTAGATAAAAACCAGAAAACATATCACCCTGAGTTGAATAGAATTTCACTTGCAGAAATGTTTTAGGTTAAACAAATTTTTCAAAACCAAACACTAAAAAACACTTTCAGGTAAAAATCAGGAGCATACGAACCCTGAAGTCATCAAGTTATTAAGTTTGGTTCAAAATCAATTGCTTATAAGTCAATAGGATCTTTAGAAGATAGCTTAAATAAAGTTTTATAAAAGTAATTTCTAATAAGAAATAATGGAAATAAGTTGTTTAAACAAGTTTTATATTAATCCAGGGTTATTTAATTTAGCATTGTTGGGAATTTTTCCTTCTCACATGTTGTTCCTTGTTTACTTTTCTACATCCAGAAATGTTTGATAGTCTTTTTGATTGGTTAAATGTTTTTAATGTTAGTGCAAAGTTTAAGAAAATAATTTATGTAGCAATATGCAGAATGCCTTAAAAGAGCTGTGATTCCTCCACATGCCTTTATAATGCCAAACCTTGTGGCCCAAACTATTCTGACACACAATGCCTTTGCATAATCATACTTTCCATCTCAGGTATATAAAAGACTGTACATTGCCTTGAAAAAGGAGCCTCCTTGCTAAAATTAATTTCACTTGTGGTATTAAAAGTAAGACTGCAATGTTTCTTGTTAGATCCATTTAAGAATATCTTTGCTTCTAAAATGCAGCTATAAAATCTGTTATTAGTTCACTCTGAACCGATACATCAAAGCATTGATAAGTTGAAGAAAGAAAATAGTAATCAAAGCTTACATTACATGTTTAGTTAGCATGATAAATTTAATACTCTAGTTAAAGAAAACATTTATGGTAATATTTGTATTTCCTTGTATTTTGTCTTGCATTAGCAAACGTTTGATCAAAGTTTTTTCCAAGTTTTTTGTTTTTTAGAAAAATAAAAAAAAAGAAGGGGCAGATGTGGGAGCCCAAACCCAGCTTTCAGCAAAGGAAAACAAGGCTGACAAACATCTCGTGATTCAAGAAGTTTGGACCCTTGTCCAGAGACCTGTTGATGTGCAAACCGGAGATATAAACCTGGCTCCAAGAAGAATTAAGAAAGGACTTTTGGGGATGATTGTTAAAACTATGTCTAAATCCCTGTAATCCCTCTCTCCCCCATGTAATCCTACTAGAAGAAAAATTAACTATTTGGAAACTGCAGAAAAAACTTGTGTAATTCCCTAATTAACATAGGTTGTCCCCTTCATTAACATGTCCAAATGCAGATGCCTTTAAAACAGTGTTCTCGTGTTCAATAAACTATTCCAGTTCCCCCATACTGGGATTTTGTCTGGCTTTTATTTTTCAGACTGCCACTCTGGGTTACTTGTACCAGTTTTCTAACTGCAGTTTCATTCACTTCAAATGAAGCCTGTCCATCATGCCCACACTGCTGTTCACAGAGGGCTTCCACTCTCCACGCCCCCATCCAGGTTAGCAGCTTCCCCTACCCTCTAGCCCTGGCGTGATGCTCTTCCATAGCCCCACGGTTCCACTTCCATGGAGCCTACAGGGATCTGCCTGCCAGACTCAGGGGAAGGAGCAGAACTGAGAAATCAGCCCCATCTCTCTCCAGGGACAGGACAAAGCACAGCTCCAGCCCACCACCGCTGTGTCATGGGGAGAGATCTTCATCTTCCCCAGAGGCAGACAGCCCTTTACCCAGCCCACAAGTTAAGGGAGGATCTTAATTCCCCCTCTGCTCCAGGCTCAGGGCACAGACAGCTCTGGCCCCTCAGCTTTGTGTTCAGAGCACAAATGGCCTGAGCTTGGGCAGAGGAACCAGCTGTGCCAGGACACAGCAGCTGAGGCCACCTAGGGAAGCAATGAAGAAATATGGCCAGGGCTGGGGAACAATTCGTGACTGTCTCAGGAAACCCGGGTCTATCACAACAGGGTGTCAACCTTAACATTGTCAAGCTTTACCTTCCAGTAAAGGACACGAGTGATCTTCAAAGACAATTCTCTGCAAGGGCTCAGTTGGTGAAGAGCCCGGTCAGTCTTTGCCTTTCGGCAAACTGTAAGACTGACTTTTTGGAGAGTCAATCTCTCCAAAAATTCGCTTGGCGAAGCGTTGAATGTCGCTGCCTGACAGAGCTCAGGCCGCAGGGAACAGGGTAGGATGAGAGGGAACAGGGAACTGAGGGTGTCGCGGCGCCAGCACCAACGCAACAGTCGCTGTCACAGTGTTCCAGTTGCCAGGCAACGGATGGAACGGAGCCGTGACGGAGCCGTGAAGGGCTGTGTGGGGCCGTAAGGGGCTGTGGGGCCGTGAGGGGCTGTGGGGCCGTGAGGGGCTGTGTGGGGCCGTGAGGGGCTGTGGGGCCGTGAGGGGCTGTGTGGGGGCCGTGTGCTCCAGCCCGGCCGGGCACAGCCGGGCCTTTGCTCCACAGGGACCCAGCGCCATCTCCCGGCGCTCCGCTCGGTTCGCTCCTGGGCACCTCCACGGACCCAGTTCAGCCCCGGCTGAACGGCGGGATTGGAGCAGCTCCCGGCGGGAGCGGGACGCGCAAAGTGCTCCATTTCTGCCCAAACACTTGGAGAATCACGGACTCACAGGATGTTAAGGGGTTGGAAGGGACCTCAAAGATCATCTTGTGCCACCACCTGCCGCTAGACCTGGTTGCTCAGAACCCCCTCCAGCCTGGCTTTTTGAGAGTTGCAGGGCTGGAGCATCCACAACCTCCCCAGGCAACCTGTACCAGTGTCTCACCACTCTCACAGTAAAGAATTTCTTCCTAATATCTAAGCCACATGTCCCCTCTTTCAATTAGTACCCATTACTCCTTGGCCTGTCACTACAGTTCCTGACAGAGTCCCTCTCTGGCTTCCCTGCAGGCCCCTCCAGGTACTGGAAGGTGCTACGAGGTCTCCACACAACCTTCTCTTCTGCCTGTCACTGACATGGGTTGTCTTACTCAGCTAAGCTCTGGGACAGTGGCTGATGTTGGGAAGCACCTTGGAAACAGAGCAATGGACAATGAAGGCTGAACCTTCCAGTCCCAAGAAAAGCTGGATTGTAATAATTACTGAGGCAATGGTAGCGCTCCCCTCGGGCTAGGGTTCAGGTAGCAAATGCTCCAAGGCTGTCAGGGGATAACTGATCATTGCCACTCTTGTCCTTCACCCCAGCCTTTAGCCAAGCAGCTGAAGTTCCCGCTACAGTCAGTGCTGCTCCCACATTAGCCATGCAGAGTTCCTAGTGTGATCAAGGGACACTTCACCACCCCACCCATTACACAAAGGCCAAGGAATGGGAATTCCTAAGAGAGCAGAGCAGCCTGCGGAGGAATAGGGGTGATGTCTGATCACACCTGCTTTCCTGGAGATGGCTGAGCCCCAGCTCCCAACCAAGCACCACACAGACACCTGCTCACTCCCCTCCTGTGGATGTGGGAGAGAACTGGAAGAGTAACAGTGCGAAAACTTGTGGGTTGAGACACAGTTTATTAGGTAGTATGTGGATGACGTAGAGATGGGTGTTGGGGGTTGAAGAGCAGCTGGGGAGGCCTCTGGTGAAGGCTGGGAAACCATGAGCAGAAGAAGCCATGACACAAATGGTGTCACTCTGGTTTTGCTGACCGCTGCACCTTCTTTGGTTTGCTGCTCTGGGTTTCACCTTTTTGCAGTGATGTAGAGTGTTTCAGACCAGCCTTCCGCAAATAGCCTTTCCCCATCACAAACACCGATGGGCTCTTCTGAGATGGCTTCAGGTTAGGAATGCTGGGAAGAAAGGGACTGGTATTAGCCAGATGAACATTTCCAGCCAGCCAGCTGCTCGCCTGTCTCCTCACAGAGCACACAGTGTCACATCCTCTCTCCATGCAAGCAGCGAGCAGCAAATGAAACAGAACTGCACTCCCTGCCACGGAGGCAGCAGAGGTGGAAGGGCAGAAACACAACCAGTTATGGGCCTGGGGACCAACTGCAGCATATGGGGTTCCAGGTAGAGAAGGAGGCTGGGCTTGTCCCATAAGGAAGCATAGCTGGGGACTGGCTGGCCCCTTGGCAGCCATTCTGGATCTCCCATTCCAGATTTTGCAGCCCTCCAGGAGCTTAGTGTTTCATACAGTGTCTTTTCCCATTGTCTCCACACAGATCCATAGACATCTCCACAGACATCTGGCCTTGGCCAGATGATCATCTTTCTGTGCTCTTGGATGCTGTGTATTCCTGCTGCCTCTCTGGGGCTGGCTGTCCCCAGGGCTGCACACTCACCCACCCCAGTCAGAGGGACTGAAGGGAGGATGTCAGAGGATGGACCAGGCTCTGCTTGGTGCTGCCCATCAATAGGACAAGAGGCAATGGGCATAACCTGATGCAAAACAAGTTCCACCTGAACGTGGGGAAGAACTTCTTTCCTGTGCAGGTGACAGGTTGTCCAGAGAGGGTGTGGAGTCTCCCTCACTGGAGGTATTCCAGAACCCTCTGGACACAATCCTGTGCCATGCGCTCTGGGATGACCCTGCTTGAGCAGGAAGGGTGCACCAGATGGCCCATCCTGTGATACCCACCAGGAGCATGGATTGGAAAGCACCTGGACATTTCTTACCTGCACAGCATTTCAGCCTTAAATTCCCCCACACGCATCGGGCAGAATTTCACGTGGAAAATCTGGTTTTGTCCAGCAGGGATGGTACCACAGTCAGGCTCGATGGAGAACAGCGGTGGGTCATTTAAGTCATCTGGATACAATTCCATAGAGGAACTAACATGCTTCGAAAGGCAGGTCATCTGGCTTGAACGGCGCCGACTTGGCGTGGGCTGAGTAGAGTGGGGCCGACTTGACTGGGGCCGAGTTGACTCGAGCGGCGACGCCCAGTGCACCCGACTTGCACGATGCTTAAACCAGTGATCCACAGTATCAGAGGACAAGAAATAACCTGCAGGAGGGAAAAGGACATCTTTCAAAGACAAAATCCTTTGTTCCCAACAACTCTGCCTCCTGCTGCAGGTGGATAGAAGAGAGCTGGGATGCACTTGGAGCACCTCTGGCCAAGTACTTTCAGCAGGAGATAGAGCGGCTGGGAGCAGGGTCTCCGCCTGCAGCACACACTCCCATGCTGGGGCAGGAGGCTTGGTTTTAGACAGTGACTTTGCATTTGCCCTGGAGTGGGGAACTGCATACAGACAGCGGCTGCAGGGCAGCTCAGTTGTTCCACCCTTGTTTTTCCCAGTCTCAGAGACTTCCCAAAGAGGTGCCCTGATGTCCCCCTTCCCAGTCCTGACCCAGCATGTGGCTCTCCTCAGAGCCCGGCTCAGCTCCTGTGCAGAGCACAAGTGGCAGAGCAAGAAGAGGAGGGGCTAAAAGGCAGAGAGGGGGTAAGGAGAAAACTCTCCAGCTGCAGCTGGGAAGTGGACAGGGATGAAAAAGCAATTAATGTTTTGGGGTGAAGTGGCAGGGTCTTCTCCCCAGGCCCTCAGCTACCAACTGAAATGTCCCAGAGCCAATGACTTACGCATCAGAGTGACCGAGAACGGCTTTCCAGAACTCTTTGATGGTCTTTCCTCCTCCAGATCCACCTCCCAGGAGTATTTCAGGGCTACTTTGCCTGTATTGGACATCTGGAAACTGAAAAACAAGGAGGAGGAATAAAAAGCATGTACTAAAGTAACACTGTATGGTGGGCTTCTGGTACCACCTTCTGCTGAGGAACGTCTTCTTCTCCAGGCAACTCTGCCACGTTCAGAATTGCTGCCCTGGGTGGCCCAAACAAAGTATTTCAAAGTCTGGAAGTTTAGGAGGAAAGGGCCAACATGGTGCCCAGCACTCACGTGCTTATATCTGTCTGGAAGGGCTCAGTCTGCTTCATCTGAACCTCGACCGTGTCTAGTTTGAACTTGGCATAGTCAACCTGAGCACTGAGGAAAAGCTCAACCTCGCGGCTGCTCTTCTCCAGGACGGTGTGAGGTGGTTCCGGGACTGCCTTGGCCACCTGCAGGCAGAGGAGGGAAGAATCACTGAGCAGAGCCCAGAAAGCCAGGCTGAGCTGAGAAATCCTTTGGCCTCCAAACTCAGCCGCATAGAAAGGACATTCAGGTTTATTTCCCTGGAAAGATGACAAAACTGGACTGTTGTACTACAGTATTGGTTTCTACCCACTGATCAAAGCAGTCACCACCACAGCTATTAATACACTCATGGGGATTATGGCCAGCTGTCAGTCCCAGTGCTTCAACCCTGTAGAGCCTCTGACCTTTTCCCTGGTCCCCTATAAATCCAGCAGGTCTCAAAGTTAGGATTAAGTTCCCCTGCTGGAGCCCTGTGGATGGAGAAGCCCAAGACTGACTAGTCCTAGAAAGAACTTCCTTCTCGTCTTAGGAGAAAGTGCTCTCCAGATGGCACATGGGGGGTGGGAGCTGGCTGTGGGCATTTTGGGATGCGAATGATCTCACTGGGAAAGTCTCCAACTGCTGATGCTCTGATGGGGAAGTTGGGTTTACAGGACTTACAAAGTTCTCAGAAAGAACCTTCACCAAGACAAGTGTGTTTGGCAATAATGATAGAAAAAGCAAGAGTTTCTGGAGATGATGCTTCTCCAGACTCCTGCACAGTGCCTGGGCTGCTCCATAATGAGATATCCCCCACAAGACAGAAGCCACACCCCAAATCTCTGGTATCGGTGTAGGCAGAGCTCGGAGCTCACTGGTGTACGCGGAAGAGCACTTGTGCTGCTCTCCCCTTCAGAACAAGAGACAGAACGCAGTGGAATTAACTCCTTGGGGGTGACAAGGCACCAAATCAGATGAAGAGACTTTAACACTGTCAAATGGGATAAAATCAAACGTGACCTCCCATTCAACACGGGCTGCAACACTTGGCCTGTGGCACAGACCGGCAGTTTGCATGTGGATAAAGGTCTCTTGCCCAAAGGCTTCCCCCTCTGGTGTGAGCGCACCCGCTCACTGCGCATCCGCCTCTCCCTAAAAGGCACTGCTGGTGAACCTCCCGGCTGGAGCCAATGCCCAGGGGAAGCAGGAGCTGCTCTGCCAGCAGCGCTGGTGCTCTGCTGCTGTCGGCAGGTCCTTTTGCAGAAGCTTGGTTAGCTTTTGCTGCTGTGCTTCTTACCTTCTCCTTGATAGGCCAGCGGGCTCCTGGTAATCTCTCAGTGGTGTCCTCCCATTTCTCAGTGTACATTCCATCGTCCCAGTTGTAAACCTCTTCTGGTGGCAGCTGGTATTTGATCTTGTCCACCTTACAGTTCACAGAGTGCCTTTTGATGGTGACCGGGACTTTGGATTTCAAGGTCACTCTGATATCCTTGGCACAGCCAGGCTGGAGGTGTCCCACCTAGGGAGAACCAGAGAGTCAAGACCAAACTGGAATCACTGGCAAGGGCAGCACTGACAGCAAAAGGAACTGATATGGTGAGCAGCTGTGCCGGGAATCTGCACCTCAGTGAGGATTTATGTGAGATTTAATAAAGCAAAGTATCAACAGAAGGTGCCACCTCC
>NW_024103559.1:0-28119 GCF_003945595.2 Pipra filicauda | reverse complement strand
CGGAGCCATGACTCGGCCTGCACCATTATGACATGTCTGGGCTTTATCAAATCAGTGTGGTGATGAGGCCTGAACCATTATGACGTGTCTGGGCTTTATGAGGTCGGTGTGCTGATGAGGCCTGCACCATTATGTGGTGTCTGGGCTTTATGAGGCCAGTGCCATGATGAGTCCTGCACCAATATGACATGACTGGGATCTATGATGTCAGTGTGATGAAGAGACTTCCACCATTATGACATGTCTGGGCTTTATGAGGTCACTGTGATGATGAGGGCTCTACCGTTATCAACTCTCTGGGATTTATGAGGTCAGTGTGATGATGAGGCTTGCACAATTATGACATGTCTGGGCTTTATGAGGTCAGTGTGCTGATGAGGCCTGCACCATTATGACATGTCTGGGTTTTATGAGGTCAGTGTGATGATGAGACCTGCACCATTATGAGGTGTCTGGGCTTTATGAGGTCACTTTGATGATGCAACCTGCACCATTATGACGTCTCTGGGCTGTATGAGGTCGGTGCCATGACGAGGCCTGCACAATTGTGACATGTCTGGGCTTTATAAAATCAGTGTGGTGATGAGGCCTGCACCATTATAAGATGACTGCGCTTTTTTACATCACTTTGACTACGAGGCCTGCACCATTATGACATGTCTGCGCTTTATGATGTCAATGTGATGATGAGGCCTGCACAATTATGACATGTCTGGGCTTTATGAGGTCAGTGCGATGAGGAGGCCTGCCCCATTATGACATGTCTGGGCCTTATGAGGTCACTGTGATGATGAGGCCTGCACCATTATGAGGTGCCTCGGCTTCATGAGGTCACTGAGATGATGAGGCCTGCACCATTATGACATGTCTGGGCTATATGAGGTCGGAGCCATGACGAGACCTGCACCATTATGACATGTCTGAGCTTTATCAAATCAGTGTGGTGATTAGGCCTGAACCATTATGAGGTGTCTGGGCTTTATGAGGTCAGTGTGCTGATGAGACCTGCACCATTATGACATGTCTGGGCTTTATGAGGCCAGTGCCATGATGAGTCCTGCACCAATATGACATGACTGGGATATATGAGGTCAGTGTGATGAAGAGACTTCCACCATTATGACGTGTCTGGGCTTAATGAGGTCACTGTGATGATGAGGGCTCTACCGTTATCAAGTGTCTGGGATTTATGAGGTCAGTGTGATGATGAGGCTTGCACCATTATGACATGTCTGGGCTTTATCAAATCAGTGTGGTGATGAGACCTGCACCATTATGACATGTCTGGGCTTTATGAGGTCACTGTAAAGATTAGGCCTGCATCATTATGAGGTGTCTGGTCTTTTTGAGGTCACTGTGATGATGAGGCCTGCACCATTATGTGGTGTCAGGGTTTTATGTAGTCAGTGTGATGACGAGGCCTGTACCAGTATGACATGTCTGGACTTTATCAGGTCACTGTGATGATGAGGTCTGAACCATTATGACATGTCTGGGCTTTATGATGTCAATGTGATGGTGAGGCCTGCACCATTATGACATGTCTGGGCTTTATGAGGTCAGTGCCATGAGGAGGCCTGCATCATTATGACATGTCTGGGCTGTATGAGGTCAGTGTGATGATGAGGCCGCCACTGTTATCAGGTCTCTGGGCTTTTTGAGGTCACTGTGATGATGAGGCCTGCACCATTATGACGTCTGGGCTTTTTGCGGTCAGTGTGATGATGAGACCTGCACCATTATGACGTGTCTGGGCTTTATGAGGTCAGTGTGATTATGAGACTTGCACCATTATGAGGGGTCTGGGCTTTATGAGATCACTTTGATGATACGACCTGCACCATTATGACGTCTCTGGGCTATATGAGGTCGGTGCCATGACGAGGCCTGCACCCTTATGACGTGTCTGGGCTTTATCAAATCAGTGTGGTGATGAGGCCTGAACCAATATGAGGTGTCTGGACTTTATGAGGTCAGTGTGATGATGAGTCCTACACCATTATGACATGACTGGGATCTATGAGGTCAGTGTGACGAAGAGACTTCCACCATTATGACGTGTCTGGGCTTTATGAGGTCACTGTGATGATGAGGGCTCTACCGTTATCAGGTGTCTGGGATTTATGAGGTCAGTGTGATGGTGAGGATAGCACCATTATG
Source organism: Pipra filicauda (assembly GCF_003945595.2). NCBI lineage: Eukaryota > Metazoa > Chordata > Aves > Passeriformes > Pipridae > Pipra > Pipra filicauda. The sequence goes on along the minus strand of NW_024103559.1, from coordinate 25,959 downwards.
ACATGTCTGGGCTTTATGAGGTCATTTTGATGATGCGACCTGCACCATAATGACGTGTCTGGGCTTTATGAGGTCAGTGTGATGATGAGGTCGCCATCGTTATCTGGTGTCTGGGTGTTTTGAGGTCACTGTGATGATGAGACCTTCACCATTATGACATGTCTGGGCTTTTTGCAATCAGTGTGATGAAGAGACCTGCACCATTATGACGTGTCTGGGCTTTAGGAGGTCAGTGTGATGATGAGACCTGCACCATTATGAGGGGTCTGGGCTTTATGAGGTCACTGTGATGATGCAACCTGCACCATTATGACGTCTCTGGGCTATATGAGGTCGGTGCCATGATGAGGCCTGCACCATTATGACATGTCTGGGCTTTATAAAATCAGTGTGGTGATGAGACCTGCACCATTATGAGGGGTGTGGGCTTTATGAGGTCACTGTGATGATGCGACCTGCACCATTATGACGTCTCTGGGCTCTATGAGGTCGGTGCCATGACGAGGCCTGCACCATTATGACATGTCTGGGCTTTATAAAATCAGTGTGGTGATGAGGCCTGCACCATTATGACATGTCTTCGCTTTTTTATGTCACTGTGATGACGAGGCCTGCACCATTATGACATGTCTGTGCTTTATGATGTCAATGTGATGATGAGGCCTGCACAATTATGACATGTCTGGGCGTTATGAGGTCAGTGCCATGAGGAGGCCTACCCAATTTTGACATGTCTGGACTTTATGAAGTCAGTGCCATGATGAGTACTGCACCATTATAACATGTGTGACCTTTTGAGGTCAGTGTGATGAAGAGTCTTCCACCATTATGACGTGTCTGGGCTTTATGAGGTCAGTGTGATGATGAGGCCTGCACCATTATGACGTGTCTTCTCTATATGAGGTCGTTGCCAAGACGAGGCCTCCACCAGTATGACATGTCTGGGCTTTATCAAATCAGTGTGGTGATTATGCCTGAACCATTATGACATGTCTGGGCTTTATGAAGTCACTGAGATGATGAGGTCTGCACCGTTATGAGGTGTCTGGGCTTTATGACGTCACTGTGATTATGAGACCTTAATCATTATGAGGTGTCTGGACTTTTGAGGTCAGTGTGATGATGAGTCCTGCACCAATATGACATGACTGGGATCTATGAGGTCAGTGTGATGAAGAGACTTCCACCATTATGACGTGTCTGGGCTTTATGAGGTCACTGTGATGATGAGGGCTCTACCGTTATCAGGTGTCTGGGATTTATGAGGTCAGTGTGATGATGAGGCTAGCACAATTATGACATGTCTGGGCTTTATGAGATCACTTTGACGATGCGATCTGCACCATAATGACGTGTCTGGGCTTTATGAGGTCACTGTGATGATGAGGTCGCCATCGTTATTTGGGTCTGGGCTTTTTGAGGTCACTGTGATGATGAGGCCTTCACCATTATGACATGTCTGGGCTTTTTGCGGTCAGTGTGATGAAGAGACCTGCACCATTATGAGGGGTCTGGGCTTTATTATGTCACTGTGATGATGCAACCTGCACCATTATGATGTCTCTGGGCTATATGAGGTCGGTGCCATGATGAGGCTTGCACCATTATGACATGTCTGGGCTTTATAAAATCAGTGTGGTGATGAGGCCAACACCATTATGACATGTCTTCGCTTTTTTATGTCACTGTGATGGCGAGGCCTGCACCATTATGACAAGTCTGTGCTTTATGATGTCAATGTGATGATGAGGCCTGCACAATTATGACATGTCTGGGCGTTATGAGGTCAGTGCCATGAGGAGGCCTGCCCCATTATGACATGTCTGGACTTTATGAAGTCAGTGCCATGATGAGTACTGCACCATTATGACATGTCTGGTCTTTTGAGGTCAGTGTGATGAAGAGACCTGCACCATTATGACGTGTCTCGGCTTTATGAGGTCAGTGTGATGATGAGACCTGCACCATAATGACGTGTCTGGGCTTTATCAAATCAGTGTGGTGATTAGGCCTGAACCATTATGACATGTCTGGGCGTTATGAGGTCTGTGTGATTATGAGACCTGCACCATTATGACATGTCTGGGCTTTATGAGGTCACTGTGATGATGATGCCTGCACCATAATGACATGTCTGGGCTTTATCAGGTCACTGTGATGATGAGGGCTGCAACATTATGAGGCGTCTGGGCTTTATGAGGTCAGTGTGATGATGAGGCCTCCACCGTTATCAGGTGTCTGGTCTTTATGAGGTCTGTGTGATGATGAGGCCTTCACCATTATGACATGTCTGGGATTTATGAGGTCAGTGCCATGAGGAGTCCTGCACCATAATGAGCTGTCTGGGCTTTATCAGGTCACTGTGATGATCAGGTCTGCACCGTTATGAGGTGTCTGGGCTTTATGACGTCACTGTGATTAGGAGACCTGAATCATTATGCGGTGAAAGGGCTTTATGAGGTCAATGTGCTGATGAGGCCTGCACCATTATGACATGTCTGGGCTTTATGAGGTCACTGTGATGATGAGGGCTCTGCCGTTATCTGGTGTCTGGGATTTATGAGCTCTGTGCCATGATCAGGCTTCCACAATTATGACATGTCTGGGCTTTATGAGGTCAGTGTGATGATGAGGCCTGCACCATTATGACATATCTGGGCTTTATGAAGTCTGTGCCATGAGGAGGCCTGCACCATTATGAGGTGTCTGGGCTTTATGAGGTCACTGTGATGATGAGGCCTGCACCATTGTGACCTGTCTGGGCTGTATCAAATCTGTGTGGTAATGAGGCCTGAACCATTATGACATGGCTGGGCTTTATGAGGTCACTGTGATGATGAGACCTGCACCATTATGAGGTGTCTGGGCTTTATGAGGTCAATGTGATGATGAGACCTGCACCATTATGACATGTCTGGGCTTTATGAGGTCACTGTGATGATGAGGCCTGCACCATTATAACATGTCTGGGCTTTTTGCGGTCAGTGTGATGATGAGGCCTGCACCATTATGAGGTGTCTGGGCTTTATGAGGTCAGTGTGATGATGAGGCCTCCACCGTTATCAGGTGTCTCGACTTTATGAGGTCGGTGTGATGAGGAGGCCTGCATCATTATGACATGTCTGGGCTTTAGGACATCAGTGTGATGATGAGTCCTGCACCAGTTTGAGGTGTCTGTTCTTTATGAGGTCACTGTGATGATGAGACCTGCAGCATTATTACATGTCTCAGCTTTATGAGGTCAGTGCCATGATGAGACCTGCACCATTATGACATGTCTGGGCTTTATGAGGTCAGTGGCATGGGGAGGCCTGCACCATTATGACATGTCTGGGCTTTATGAGGACACTGCGATGATGAGACCTGCACCATAATGACGTGTCTGGGCTTTATCAAATCAGTGTGACGATGAGGCCTGAACCATTATGACATGTCTGGGCTTTATGAGGTCAGTGTGATGATGAGGCCTGCAGCATTATGACATGTCTGGGCTTTATTATGTCATTTTGATTATGAGGCCTGCACCATTATGAGGTGTCAGGGCTTTATGAGGTCAGTGTGATGATGAGGCCTCCACCGTTATCAGGTGTCTCGACTTTATGAGGTCAGTGTGATGAGGAGGCCTGCATCATTATGACATGTCTGGGCATTATGACATCCGTGTGATGATGAGTCCTGCACCATTATGAGGTGTCTGGTCTTTATGAGGTCACTGTGATGATGAGACCTGCAGCATTATTACATGTCACAGCTTTATGAGGTCAGTGCCATGAGGAGGCCTGCACCATTATGACATGTCTGGCCTTTATCAGGTCACTGTGATGATGAGGCCTGCCCCATTATGAGGTGTCTCAGCTTTATAAGGTCACTGTGATGATGAGGCGTGCACCATTATGACATGCCTGGGATATATGACGTCGGTACCATGGCGAGGCGTGGACAATGATGACATGTCTGGGCTTTATCAAATCAGTGTGGTGATGAGACGTGGACCAGTATGACATGTCTGGCCTTTATCAGGTCACTGTGATGATGAGGCCTGCACCATTATGACATTTCTGGGCTTTATGATGTCAATGTGTTGATGAGACCTGCACCATTATGACATGACTGGGCTTTATGAGGTCTCTGTGATGATGAGGCCTGCACCATTATGACATGTCTGGGCTTAATGTGGTCAGTGTGACGATGAGGCCTGCACCATTATGACATGTCTGGGCTTTATGACATCACTGTGATGATTAGACCTGCACCATAATGACGTGTCTGGGATTTATCAGGTCACTGTGATGATGAGGCCTGCACCATTATGAGGTGTCTGGGCTTTATGAGGTCACTGTGATGATGAGGCCTGCACCGTTATCAGATGTCTCGACTTTATGAGGTCAGTGTGATGTGGAGGCCTGCATCATTTTGACATGTCTGGGCTTTATGACATCAGTGTGATGATGAGTCCTGCACCATTTTGAGGTGTCTGGTCTTTATGAGGTCACTGTGATGATGAGACCTGCAGCATTATTACATGTCTCAGCTTTATGAGGTCAGTGCCATGATGAGACCTGCACCATTATGACATGTCTGGGCTTTATAAAATCAGTGTGGTGATGAGACCTGCACCATTATGAGGGGTCTGGGCTTTATGAGGTCACTGTGATGATGAGACCTGCAGCATTATTACATGTCTCAGCTTTATGAGGTCAGTGCCATGATGAGACCTGCACCATAATGACGTGTCTGGGCTTTATCAAATCAGTGTGACGATGAGGCCTGAACCATTATGACACGTCTGGGCTTTATCAGGTCACTGTGATGATGAGGCCTGCAGCATTATGACATGTCTGGGCTTTATTATGTCATTTTGATTATGAGGCTTGCACCATTATGAGGTGTCAGGGCTTTTTGAACACAGTGTGATGATACCTTCACCATTATGACATGTCTGGGCTCTATGACATCAATGTGATGATGAGTCCTGCACCATTATGAGGTGTTTGGGCTTTATGAGGTCACTGTGATGATGAGACCTGCACCATAATGACGTGTCTGGGCTTTATGAGGTCAGTGTGATGATGAGGTCGCCATCGTTATCTGGTGTCTGGGCGTTTTGAGGTCGCTGTGATGATGAGACCTTCACCATTATGACATGTCTGGGCTTTTTGCAATCAGTGTGAGGAAGAGACCTGCACCATTATGACGTGTCTGGGCTTTAGGAGGTCAGTGTGATGATGCGACCTGCACCATTATGAGGGGTCTGGGCTTTATGAGGTCACTGTGATGATGCAACCTGCACCATTATGACGTCTCTGGGCTATATGAGGTCGGTGCCATGATGAGGCCTGCACCATTATGACATGTCTGGGCTTTATAAAATCAGTGTGGTGATGAGACCTGCACCATTATGAGGGGTCTGGGCTTTATGAGGTCACTGTGATGATGCAACCTGCACCATTATGACGTGTCTGGGCTTTAGGAGGTCAGTGTGATGATGAGACCTGCACCATTATGAGGGGTCTGGGCTTTATGAGGTCACTGTGATGATGCAACCTGCACCATTATAACGTCTCTGGGCTATATGAGGTCGGTGCCATGACGAGGCCTGCACCATTATGACATGTCTGGGCTTTATAAAATCAGTGTGGTGATGAGGCCAACACCATTATGACATGTCTTCGCTTTTTTATGTCACTGTGATGGCGAGGCCTGCACCATTATGACAAGTCTGTGCTTTATGATGTCAATGTGATGATGAGGCCTGCACAATTATGACATGTCTGGGTGTTATGAGGTCAGTGCCATGAGGAGGCCTGCCCCATTATGACATGTCTGGACTTTATGAAGTCAGTGCCATGATGAGTACTGCACCATTATGACATGTCTGGCCTTTTGAGGTCAGTGTGATGAAGAGACCTGCACCATTATGACGTGTCTGGGCTTAATGAGGTCAGTGTGATGATGAGGCCTGCACCATTATGACATGACTGGGCTTTATTATGTCACTTTGATTATGAGACCTAAACGATTATGAGGTGTCAGGGCTTTATGATGTCAGTGTGATGATGAGGCCTGGACCATTATGACGTGTCTGGGTTTTATGAGGTCAGTGTGATGTTGAGGCGTGCACCATTATGACATGTCTGGGCTTAATGTGGTCAGAGTGATGATGAGACCTGCACCATTATGACATGTCTGGGCTTTATGACATCAGTGTGATGATGAGTCCTGCACCATTTTGTGGTGTCTGGGCTTTACGAGGTCACTGTGATGATGAGATCTGCAGCATTATGACATTTCTCAGCTTTATGGGGTCAGTGCCATGATGAGGCCTGCACCATTATGACATGTCTGGGCTTTATGAGGTCAGTGTGATGATGAGACCTGCACCATTATGAGGTGTCTGGGCTTTATGAGGTCAGTGTGATGATGAGGCCTGCACCATTATGACGTGTCTTCTCTATATGAGGTCGGTGCCAAGACGAGGCGTCCTCCAGTATGACAGGTCTGGGCTTTATCAAATCAGTGTGGTGATTAGGCCTGAACCATTATGACATGTTTGGGCTTTATGATGTCAGTGTGATGATGAGGACTGCACCATTTTGACAGGTCTGGGCTTTATGACATCAGTGTGACGATGAGTCCTGCACCATTATGAGGTGTCTGGGCTTTATGAGGTCAGTGTGATGATGAGACCTGCATCATTATGACATGTCTGGGCTTTATGCGGTTTGTGCCATGATTAGGCCTGCACCAGTATGTCATGTCTGGCCTTTATCAGGTCACTGTGATGATGAGGCCTGCACCATTATGACATGTCTGGACTTTATGATGTCAATGTGATGATGAGGCCTGAACCATTGTGACATGTCTGGGCTTTATGAGGTCACTGCCTTGATGAGGCCTGCACCATAATGAGGTGTCTGGGCTTTATCAGGTCGCTGTGATGGTGAGGTCTGCACCGTTATGAGGTGTCTGGGCTTTATGACGTCACTGTGATTATGAGACCTGAATCATTATGAGGTGTCTGGGCTTTTGAGGTCAGTGTGATGATGAGCCTGCACCATTATGTGGTGTCTGGGCTTTATGAGGTCAGTGCCATTAGGAGACGTGCACCATTATGACATGTCTGGGCTTTATGAGGTCAGTGCCATGAGGAGGCCTGCAACATTTTGACATGTCTGGGCTTTATGAGGTCAGTGCCATGGTGAGGCCTGCACCATAATGACGTCTCTGGGCTTTATCAGGTCACTGTGATAATGAGGCCTGCACCATTATGTGGTGTTTCGCCTTTATGAGGTCTGTGTGTTGATGAGACCTGCAACATTATGACATGTCTGGGCTTTATGAGGTCAGTGCCATGATGAGTCCTGAACCATTATGACATGTCTGGGCTTTGTGAGGTCAGTGTGATGATGAGGACTGCACCATTATGACATGACTGGGCTTTATTATGTCACTGTGATTATGAGACCTAAACGATTATGAGGTGTCAGGGCTTTATGATGTCAGTGTGATGATGAGGCCTGGACCATTATGACATGTCTGGGTTTTATGACATAAGTGTGATAACGAGTCCTGCACCATTATGAGGTGTCTGGGTTTTATGAGGTCAGTGTGATGCTGAGGCGTGCACCATTATGACATGTCTGGGCTTAATGTGGTCAGAGTGATGATGAGACCTGCACCATTATGACATGTCTGGGCTTTATGACATCAGTGTGATGATGAGTCCTGCACCATTTTGTGGTGTCTGGGCTTTACGAGGTCACTGTGATGATGAGATCTGCAGCATTATGACATTTCTCAGCTTTATGGGGTCAGTGCCATGATGAGGCCTGCACCATTATACATGTCTGGGCTTTATGAGGTCAGTGTGATGATGAGACCTGCACCATTATGAGGTGTCTGGACTTTATGAGGTCAGTGAGATGATGAGACCTGCACCATTATGACATGTCTCAACTTTATGAGGTCAGTGCTATTATGAGGCCTCCAATAGTATGACGTGTCTGGGCTTTATGAGGCCATTGCCATGATGAGGCCTGCACCATTATGAAATGTCTGGTCTTTATGAGGTCGCTCTGATGATGAGGCCTGCCCCATTATGAGGTGTCTCGGCTTTATAAGGTCACTGTGATGATGAGGCCTGCACCATTATGACATGTCTGGGCTTTATGAGGTCAGCGCCATGAGTAGGCCTGCACCATTATGACATGACTGGGCTCTGTGAGGTCAGTGCCATGACGACGCCTGCACCATTATGACATGTCTGGGCTTTATGAGGTCAGTGCCATGATAAGACCTGCACCATTATGTCATGTCTGGGCTTTATGAGGTCAGTGTGATGATGAGGTCTGCACCATTATGACATGTCTGGGCTTTATGAGGTCACTGTGATTATGAGGCCTGAACCAATATGTGGTGTCTGGGCTTTATGAGGTCAGTGTGATGATGAGTCCTGCACAATTATGACATTTCTGGGCTTTATGAGGTCAGTGGCATGAGGAGGCCTGCACCATTATGACATGTCCGGGCTTTATGAGGTCAATGTGATGATGAGGCCTGCACCATTATGACCTGTCTGGGCTTTATGAAGTCAGAGTGGTGATGAGTCCTGCACCATTATGAGGTGTTTGGGCTTTATGATGTCAATGTGATGATGAGGCCTGCACCATAATGAGATGTCCGAGCTTTATGATGTCACTGTGATGATGAGGCCGGCACCATTATGACATGTCTGGGCTTTATTATGTCACTGTGATTATGAGAGCTGCACCATTATGAGGTGTCTGGGCTTTATGATGTCAGTGTGATGATGAGGCCTGCACCATTATGACATGTCTGGGCTTTATGAGGTCAGTGCCATGACGAGGCCCGCACCATTATGACCTGTCTGGGCTTTATGAAGTCAGAGTGGTGATGAGTCCTGCACCATTATGAGGTGTTTGGGCTTTATGATGTCAATGTGATGATGAGGCCTGCACCATAATGAGATGTCCGAGCTTTATGATGTCACTGTGATGATGAGGCCGGCACCATTATGACATGTCTGGGCTTTATTATGTCACTGTGATTATGAGAGCTGCACCATTATGAGGTGTCTGGGCTTTATGATGTCAGTGTGATGATGAGGCCTGCACCATTATGACATGTCTGGGCTTTATGAGGTCAGTGCCATGACGAGGCCCGCACCATTATGACATGTCTGGGCTTTATGAGGTCTGTGCCATAAGGAAGCCTGCACTATTATGGCATGTTTGGGTTTTATGAGGTCAGTGTGATGATGACGCCTGCACCTATATGACATGTCTGGGCTTTATGAGGTCAGTGTGCTGATGAGGCCTGCACCAGTATGACATGTCTGGGCATTATCAGATCAGTGTGGTGATGAGGCCTGCACCATTATGACATGTCTGGGCTTTATGATGTCAATGTGATGATAAGGCCTGCACCATTATGACATGTCTGGGCTTTATGAGGTCAGTGCCATGAGGAGGCTTGCACCATTATGACATGTCTGGGCTTTATGAGGTCAGTGCCATGATGAGGCCTGCACCATAATGAGATGTCCGGGCTTTATGAGGTCACTGTGATGATGAGGCCGGCACCATTATGACATGTCTGGGCTTTATTATGTCACTGTGATTATGAGAGCTGCACCATTATGAGGTGTCTGGGCTTTATGATGTCAGTGTGATGATGAGGCCTGCACCATTATGACATGTCTCAGCTTTATGACATCAGTGTGATGATGAGTCCTGCACCATTATGAGGTGTCTCGGCTTTATGAGGTCAGTGCCATGATGACGCCTGCACCATTATGAAGTGTCTGGTCTTTTTGAGGTCACTGTGATGATGAGGCCTCTACCATTATGTGGTATCTGGGCTTTATGAGGTCAGTGTGATGATGAGACCTGCCCCATTATGACATGTCTGGGCTTTATGAGGTCAGTGCCATGAGGAGGCCTGCACCATTATGACATGTCTGGGCTATATGAGGTCGGTGCCATGATGTGGCCTGCAACAGTATGACATGTCTGGGCTTTATGAGGTCCGTGCCATGATGAGGCCTGCACCATTATGACATGTCTGGGCTTTATGAGGTCCGTGCCATGATGGGGCCCGCACCATTTTGACATGTCTGGGCTTTATGAGGTCAGTGTGATGAAGAGGCTTCCACCATTATGACGTGTCTGGACTTTATGAGGTTACTGTGATGATGAGGACTCTACCGTAATCAGGTGTCTGGGCTTTATGGGCTCAGTGTGATGATGAGGCCTGCACCATTATGACATGTCTGGGCTTTATGAGGTCACTGTGATGATGAGGCCTGCACCATTATGACATGTCTGGGCTTTCAGAGGTCAGTGCCATAATGATGACTGCACCATTATGGCGTGTCTGGGCTTTATCAGGTCACTGTGATGATGAGGCCTGCACCATTATGAGGTGTCTGGTCTTTTTGTGGTCACTGTGATGATGAGACCTGCACCATTATGTACTGTCTGGGCTTTATGAGGTCAGTGCCATCAGGAGGCCTGTACCATTATGACATGTCTGGGCTTTAAGAGGTCAGTGCCATGAGGTGGCCTGCACCATTATGTCATGGCTGAGCTTTATGAGGTCACTGTGATAATGAGACCTGCACCATTATGACATGTCTGGGCTTTATGTGGTCAGTGCTATGAGGACACCGGCACCATTATTACATGTCTGGGCTATATGAGGTAGGTGCCATGACGAGGCCTGCACCATTATGAGGTGTCTGGAGTTTATGAGGTCAGTGCCATGATGAGACCTGCACCATTATGACATGTCTGGGCTCTAGTAGGTCAGAGTCATGAGGAGGCCTGCACCTTTATGACATGTCTGGGCTCAATGAGGTCAGTGCCATGATGAGACCTTCACCATAATGATGTGTCTGGGCTTCATCAGGTCACTGTGATGATGAGGCCTGCGCCATTATGAGGTGTCTGGGTTTTATGAGGGCACTGTGATGATGAGTCTTGCACCATTCTGACTTGTCTGGGCTTTATGAGGTCACTGTGATGATGAGGCCTGCACCATTATGTGGTGTCTGGGCTTTATGAGTTCACTGTGATGTTGAGTCCTGCACCCTTATGAGGTGTCTGGGCTTTTTGCTGTCAGTGTGATGATGAGGCCTGCACCATTATGAGGTGTCTGGGCTTTATGAGGTCAGTGGCATGATGAGGCCTGCACCATTTTGACATGTCCGGGGTTTATGAGGTCAGTGTGATGAAGGGACTTCCAACATTATGATGTGTGTGGGCTTTATGAGGTCACTGTGATGATGAGGGCTCTACCATTTTCAGGTGTCTGGGCTTTATGAGGTCAGTGCCATGATGAGACCTGCACCAGTATGGCATGTCTGGGCTTTATGAGGTCAGTGCCATGAGGAGGCCTCCACCTTTATCAGGTGTCTGGGATTTATGAGGTCAGTGTGATGATGAGACCTGCACCATTATGACATATCTGGGTTTTATGACGTCAGTGCCATGATGAGGCCTGCACCATTATGGCATTTCTGGGCTTTATGAGGTCAGTGTGATGAAGAGACTTCCACCATTATGACGTGTCGGGGCTTTATGAGGTCAGTGTGATGATGAGGGCTCTACCGTTATCAGGTGTCTGGTCTTTATGAGGTCAGTGCGATGATGAGGCCTGCACCAGTATGACATGTCTGGGCTATATGAGGTCAGTGCCATGATGAGGCCTCCACCGTTATCAGGTGTCTTGGCTTTATGAGGTCAGTGTGATGAAGAGACTTCCACCATTATGACGTGTCGGGGCATTATGAGGTCAGTGTGATGATGAGGGCTCTACCGTTATCAGGTGTCTGGGCATTATGACGTCAGTGTGGTGTTGAGGCCTGCACTATTATGACATATCTGGGCTTTATGAAGTCTGTGCCATGATGAGGCCTGCACCATTATGACATGTCTGGGCTTTATGAGGTCACTGTGATGATGAGTCCTGCACCATTATGAGGTGTCTGGGCTTTATGAGGTCAGTGTGATGATGAGACCTGCACCATTAGGACATGTCTGGGTTTTATGACGTCAGTGGCATGAGGAGGCCTGCACCATTATGACATATCTGGGTTTTATGACGTCAGTGCCATGATGAGGCCTGCACCATTATGACATGTCTGGACTTTATGATGTCAGTGTCATGATGAGACCTGCACCATTATGAGGTGTCTGGGCTTTATGAGGTCAGTGCCATGATGAGGCCTGCACCATTTTGACTTGTCTGGGCTTTATGAGGTCCGTGTGATGAAGAGACTTCCACCATTATGACATGTCTGGGTTTATGAGGTCACTCTGATGATGAGGTCTCTACCGTTTTCAGGTGTCTGGGCTTTATGAGGTCAGTGCCATGATGAGACCTGCACCACTATGACATGTCTGGGCTTTATGAGGTCAGTGCCATGAGGAGGCCTCCACCGTTATCAGGTGTCTGGGATTTATGAGGTCAGTGTGATTATGAGGCCTGCACCATTTTGACATATCTGGGCTTTATGAGGTCAGTGCCATGATGACGCCTGCACCATTTTGACATGTCCGGGCTTTATGAGGTCAGTGTGATGAAGAGACATCCAACATTACGACGTGTCTGGGCTTTATGAGGTCAGTGTGCTGATGAGGCCTGCACCATTATGACATGTCTGGGCTTTATGAGGTCAGTGCCCTAAGGAGACCTGCACCATTATGACATGTCTGGGCTTTATGAGGTCAGTGCCATGAGGAGGCCTGCACCATTATGACATGTCTGGGCTTTATGAGGTCAGTGTGATGAAGAGGCTTCCACCATTATGACGTGTCTGGACTTTATGAGGTTACTGTGATGATGAGGACTCTACCGTTATCAGGTGTCTGGGCTTTTTGGGTCAGTGTGATGATGAGGCCTGCACCATTATGACATGTCTGGGCTTTATGAGGTCAGTGTGATGATGAGGCCTGCACCATTATGACATGTCTGGACTTTATGAGGTCAGTGCCATGATGACGCCTGCACCATTATGAAGTGTCTGGTCTTTTTGAGGTCACTGTGATGATGAGGCCTCTACCATTATGTGGTATCTGGGCTTTATGAGGTCAGTGTGATGATGAGACCTGCCCCATTATGACATGTCTGGGCTTTATGAGGTCAGTGCCATGAGGAGGCCTGCACCATTATGACATGTCTGGGCTTTATGAGGTCAGTGCCATGAGGAGGCCTGCACCATTATGACATGTCTGGGCTTTTTGAGGTCCGTGCCATGATGAGGCCTGCACCATTTTGACATGTCTGGGCTTTATGACATCAGTGTGATGATGAGGGCTCCGCCGTTATCGGGTGTCTGGGCTTTATGAAGTCAGTGTGACGATGAGGCCTGCACCATTTTGACATGTCTGGGCTTTATGACGACACTGTGATTATGAGACCTGCATCATTATGTGGTGTCAGGGCTTTATGAGGTCAGTGTGATGATGAGGCCTGCACCATTATGACATGTCTGGACTTTATGAGGTCAGTGTGATGATGAGACCTGCACCATTATGACATATCTGGTCTTTATGAGGTCAGTGCCATGATGAGGCCTGCACCATTTTGACATGTCTGGGCTTTATGAGGTCCGTGTGATGAAGAGACTTCCACCATTATGACGTGTCTGGGCTTTATGAGGTCACTGTGATGATGAGGGCTCTACCGTTTTGAGGTGTCTGGGTTTTATGAGGTCAGTGCCATGTTGAGACCTGCACCATTATGACATGTCTGGGCTTTATGAGGTCAGTGCCATGGGGAGGCCTCCACCGTTATCAGGTGTCTGGGATTTATGAGGTCAGTGTGATGATGAGGCCTGGACCATTATGACATATCTGGGCTTTATGACGTAAGTGTGGTGATGAGGCCTGCACCATTATGACATATCTGGGCTTTATGAAGTCTATGCCATGAGGAGGCCTGAACCATTAAGACATGTCTGGGCTTTATGAGGTCACTGTGATGATGAGTCCTGCACCATTATGAGGTGTCTGGGCTTTATAAGGTCAGTGTGATGATGAGGCCTGCACCATTATGACGTGTCTGGGGTATATGAGGTCGTTGCCATGACGAGGACTGCACTATTATGACATGTCTGGGCATTATGAGGACACTGTGATGATGAGGCCTGCACCATTATGACATGTCTTCGCTTTATCTAATCAGTGTGGTGCTGAGGCCTGCACCATTATGACATGTCTGGGCTTTATGAGGTCACTGTAATGATGAAGCCTGCACCATTATGACATGTCTGGGCTCTATGAGGTCAGTGCCATGATGACGCCTGCACCATTATAACATGTCTGGGCTCTATGAGGTCTGTGCCATGATGACGCCTGCAGCATTATAACATGTCTGGGCTTTATGAGGTCAGTGTCATAATGAGGCCTGTACCATAATAAGGTGTCTGGGCTTTATGAGGTCACTGTGATGATTAGACGTGCACCATTATTAGGTGTCTGGTCTTTTTGAGGTCACTGAGATGATGAGACATGCACCATTATGACGTGTCTCATCTTTATGAGGTAAGTACCATGATGAGGCCTGCACCATTATGACATGTCTGGGCTTTATGAGGTCAGTGCCATGAGGAGGCCTGCACCATTATGACATGTCTGGCCTTTATCAGATCGGTGTGATGATGAGGTCTGCACCATTATGACATGTCTGGGTTTTTTGAGGTCAGTGCCATGAGGAGGACTGCACCATTATGACATGTCTGGTTTTATGAGGTCAGTGCCATGATGAGGCCTGCACCATTATGACATGTCTGGGCTTTATGCGATCAGTGCCATGATGAGGCCTGCACCAGTATGACATATCTGGGCTTTATGAGGTCAGTGCCATGACGAGGCCTACACCGTTATGACGCCTCTGGTCTTTATCAAATCAGTGTGGTGATGAGGCCTGCACCATTATGACATGTCTGGGCATTATGAGGTCAGTGTTATGATGAGGCCTGCAACATTATGACATGTCTGTGCTTTATGACATCAGTGTGATGATGAGTCCTGCACCATTATGAGGTGTCTGGGTTTTATGAGGTCAGTACCATGATGAGGCCTGCACCTGTATGACATGTCTGACCTTTATTAGGTCACTGTGATGATGAGGCCTGCACAATTATGACATGTCTGGGCTTTATGATGTCACTGTGATGATGAGGGCTGCAGCTTTATGACATGTCAGGACTTTATGAGGTCAATGTGATGATGAGGCCTGCACCATTGTGGCGTGTCTGGGCTTTATGAGGTCCGTCTGATGATGAGGCCTGCACCATTATGAGGTGTCAGGGCTTTTTGAGGTCACTGTGATCATGAGACCTGCACCATTATGTGGTGTCTGGGCTTTATGAGCTCAGTGTGATGATGAGGCCTGCACCATTATGACATGTCTGGGCTTTATGAGGTCAGTGCCATAAGGAGGCCTGCACCATTATGACATGTCTGGGCTTTATGAGGTGAGTGCCATGATGAGGCCTGTACCATTATGACATGTCTGGGCTTTATGAAGTCAGTGTGAGTATGAGGCCTGCACAATTATGAGGTGTCTGGGCTTTATGAGGTCAGTGCCATGAAGAGGCCTGCACCATTATGACATGTCTTGGCTTTATGACATCAGTGTGATGATGAGGGCTCCGCCGTTATCGGGTGTCTGGGCTTTATGAGGTCAGTGTGACGATGAGGCCTTCACCATTTTGACATGTCTGGGCTTTATGATGACACTATGATTATGAGACCAGCATCATTATGTGGTGTCTGGGCTTTATGAGGTCAGTGTGATGATGAGACCGTCACCATTATGAAATGTCTGCGCTTTATGAGGTCAGTGCCATGATGAGACCTGCACCATTATGACATATCTGGTCTTTATGAGGTCAGTGTCATGATGAGGCCTGCACCATTTTGACATGTCTGGGCTTTATGAGGTCCGTGTGCTGAAGAGTCTTCCAGCATTATGACGTGTCTGGGCTTTATGAGGTCACTGTGATGATGAGGGCTCTACCGTTTTCAGGTGTCTGGGCTTTATGAGGTCAGTGCCATGATGAGACCTGCACCATTATGACATGTCTGGGCTCTATGAGGTCAGTGCCATGAGGAGGCCTCCACCGTTATCAGGTGTCTGGACTTTATGAGGTCAGTGTGATGATGAGACCTGCACCATTATGACGTGTCTGGGCTTTATGAGGTCAGTGCCATGAGGAGGCCTGCACCATTATGTCATGCCTGGTCTTTATGAGGTCACTGTGATGATGAGGGCTCTACCGTTTTCAGGTGTCTGGCCTTTATGAGGTCAGTGCCATGATGAGACATGCACCATTATGACGTGTCTGGGCTTTATGAGGTCAGTACCATGAGGAGGCCTCCACCGTTATCAGGTGTCTGGACTTTATGAGGTCAGTGTGATGATGAGACCTGCACCATTATGACATTTCTGGGCTTTATGACGTCAGTGTGGAGATGAGGCCTGCACCATTATGACATATCTGGGTTTTATGACGTCAGTGCCATGATGAGGCCTGCACCATTATAACATGTCTGGACTTTATCAGATCAGTGTGGTGATGGGGCCTGCACCATTATGACATGTCTGGGTTTTATGGTGTCAATGTGATGATGAGATCTGCACCATTATGACATGTCTGGGTTTTTTGAGGTCCGTGCCATGAGGAGGCCTGCACCATTATGACATGTCTGGGCGTTATGAGGTCAGTGTGATGATGAGGCCTGCACCATTATGACATGTCTGTGCTTTATGACATCAGTGTGATGATGAGTCCTGCACCATTATAAGATGTCTGGGCTTTATAAGGCCAGTGTGATGATGAGGCCTGCACCATTATGGCGTGTCTCGTCTTTATCAGGTCAGTGCCATGATCAGTCCTGCACCATTATGACATGTCTGGACTTTATGAGGTCACTGTGATGATGAGGCCTGCAACATTATGAGGTGTCTGGTCTTTTTGAGGTCACTGTGATGATGAGACCTGCAGCATGATGTGGTGTCTGGGCTTTATGAGGTTAGTGTGATGATGAGGCCTGAACCATTATGACGTGTCTGGTCTTTATGAGGTCAGTACCATGATTAGGCCTGCACCAATATGACATGTCTGGACTTTATGAGGTCAGTGTGATGATGAGGCCTGCACCATTATGACATGTCTCAGCTTTATGAGGTCACTGTGATGATGAGGGCTCTACCGTTATCAGGTGTCTGGGCTTTATGAGGTCAGTGCCATGATGAGACCTGCACAAGTATGACATGTCTGGACTTTATGAAATCAGTGTGGTGATGAGGCCTGAACCATTATGACATTTCTGGGCTTTCTGACATCAGTGTGGTGATGAATCGTGCACCATTATGAGGTGTCTGGGCTTTATGACATGAGTGTGATGATGAGGCCTGCAGCATTATGACATATCTGGGCTTTATGAGGTCAGTGTGATGATGAGGCCTGCACCATTATGACGTGTCTGGTCTTTATGAGGTCACAGTGATTATGAGACCTGCATCATTAGGTGGTGTCTGGGCTTTATGAGGTCAGTCCCATGATGAGGCCTGCACCATTTTGACATGTCTGGGCTTTATGAGGTCAGTGTGATGAAGAGACTTGCACCATTATGACGTGTCTGGGCTTTATGAGGTCACTGTGATGATGAGGGCTCTACCGTTATCGGGTGTCTGGGCTTTATGAGGTCAGTGCCATGATGAGGCCTCCACCGTTATCAGGTGTCTGGGCTTTATGAGGTCAGTGTGATGATGAGACCTACACCATTATGACATGTCTGTGCTTTATGACGTCATTGTGGTGATGAGACCTGCAACATTATTACATGTTTGGGTTTTTTGAGGTCAGTGCAATGATGAGACCTGCACCATTATGACATGTCGGGACTTTATCAGATCAGTGTGGTGATGAGGCCTGCACCATTATGACATGTCTGGGTTTCATGAGGTCAGTGTGATGATGAGACTTGCACCATTATGTGATGTCTGGGCTTTATGAGGTCAGTGCCATGAGGAGCCCTGCACCATTATGAGGTGTCTGGGCTTTATGAGGTCAGTGCCAGGAGGAGGCCTGCACCATTATGACATGTCTGGTCTTTATGTGGTCAGTGCCATGATGAGGCCTGCACCATTATGACATGTCTGGGCTTTATGAGGTCAGTGTGATGATGAGACCTGCACCATTATGACGTCTCTGGGCTTTAGCAAATCAGTGTTGTGATGAGGCCTGCACCATTATGACATGTCTGGGTGTTATGACATGTGTGTGATGATGAGACCTGCACCATTATGACATGTCTGGGCTTTATGAGGTCAATGCCATCATGAGGCCTGCACCATTATGACATGTCTGGGCTTTATGAGGTCAGTGTGATGATGAGGCCTTCACCATTATGACATGTCTGGGCTTTAAGAGGTCAGTGCCATGATGACGCCTGCACCATTATAACATGTCTGGGCTTTATGAGGTCAGTGCCATGATGAGGCCTGTACCGTTATGACGTGTCTGGGCTTTATCAGGTTACTGTGATGATGAGGCCTGCACCATTATGATGTGTCTGGTCTTTTTGAGGTCACAGTGATGATGAGGCCTTCGCCATTATGTACTGTCTGTGCTTTATGAGGTCAGTGCCATGATGAGGCCTGTACCATTATGGCATGTCTGGGCTTTATGAGGTCAGTGCCATGAGGAGGGCTTCACCATTATGACATGGCTGGGCTTTATGAGGTCAGTGCCCTGAGGAGGCCTTCACCATAATGACGTGTCTGGGCTTCATCAGGTCACTGTGATGATGAGGTCTGCACCATTATGAGGTGTCTGGGTTTTATGAGGGCACTGTGATGATGAGACCTGCACCATTCTGACATGTCTGGGTTTTATGAGGTCAGTGTGATGATGAGGCCTGCACCATTATGAGGTGTCTGGGCTTTATGAGGTCACTGTCATGTTGAGTCCTGCACCCTTATGACGTGTCTGGGCTTTATGAGGTCAGTGCCATGATGAGGCCTGCACCATTTTGACATGTCTGGGCTTTATGAGGTCAGTGCCATGAGGAGGCCTCCACCGTTATCACGTGTCTGGGCTTTATGAGGTCAGTGTGATGATGAGACCTGCACCATTATGACATGTCTGGGCTTTATGACGTCAGTGTGGAGATGAGGCCTGCACCACTATGACATATCTGGGTTTTATGACGTCAGTGCCATGATGAGGCCTGCACCGTTATAACATGTCTGGGTTTTATGGTGTCAATGTGATGATGAGGTCTGCACCATTATGACATGTCTGGGTTTTTTGAGGTCTGTGCCATGGGGAGGCCTGCACCATTATGACATGTCTGGGCGTTATGAGGTCAGTGTGATGATGAGTCTTGGACCATTTTGAGGTGTCTGGGCTTTATAAGGCCAGTGTGATGATGAGGCCTGCACCATTATGACGTTTCTCGTCTTTATGAGGTCAGTGCCATGATGAGGCCTGCACCGTTATAACATGTCTGGGTTTTATGGTGTCAATGTGATGATGAGGTCTGCACCATTATGACATGTCTGGGTTTTTTGAGGTCCGTGCCATGGGGAGGCCTGCACCATTATGACATGTCTGGGCGTTATGAGGTCAGTGTGATGATGAGTCTTGGACCATTATGACATGTCTGGGCTTTATGAGGTCAGTGTGATGGTGAGGCCTGCACCATTATGACATGTCTGGGCTTTATGAGGTCACTGTGATGATGAGGGCTCTACCGTTATCAGGTGTCTGGGCTTTATGAGGTCCGTGCCATGAGGAGGCCTGCACCAGTATGACATGTCTGGACTTTATGAGGTCACTGTGATGATGAGGCCTGCAACATTATGTACTGTCTGGTCTTTTTGAGGTCACTGTGATGACGAGACCTGCAGCATGATGTGGTGTCTGGGCTTTATGAGGTTAGTGTGATGATGAGGCCTGCACCATTATGACATGTCTGGTCTTTATGAGGTCAGTGCCATGATGAGGCCTGCACCAATATGACATGTCTGGGCTTTATGAGGTCAGTGTGATGATGAGGCCTGCACCATTATGACATGTCTGGGCGTTATGAGGTCACTGTGATGATGAGGGCTCTACCGTTATCAGGTGTCTGGGCTTTATGAGGTCCGTGCCATGAGGAGGCCTGCGCCATTATGAGATGTCTGGGCTTTATGAGGTCAGTGTGATCATGAGGCCTGCACCATTATGACATGTCTGGGCTTTATGACATCACTGTGATGATGAGGCCTGCACCATTATGAGGTGTCTGGGCTTTAGAAGGTCAGTGTGATGATGAGGCCTGCACCATTATGACGTGTCTGGTCTATATGAGGTCAATGCCATGATGAGGCCTGCAACATTATGACATGTCTTGGCTTTATCAAATCAGTCTAGTGATGGGCCTGAACCATTATGACATGTCTGGGCTTTATGACATCAGTGTGATGATGAGTCCTGCACCATTATGACATGTCTGGGCTTTATGAGGTCAGTGTGATGATGAGACCTGCTCCACTATGACATGTCTGGGCTTTATCAGGTCACTGTGATGATGAGCCCTGCAGCATTATGACATGTCTGGACTTTATGATGTCAATGTGATGATGAGACCTGCACCATTGTGATATGTCTGGGCTTTATGTGGTCAGTACCATTAGGAGGCCTGCACCTTTATGACATGTCTGGGTTTTATGAGGTCAGTGTGATGAGGAGACTTGCACCATTATGACGTGTCGGGGCTTTAGGAGGTCACTGTGATCAAGAGGGCTCCAACGTTATCAGGTGTCTGGGCTTTATGAGGTCAGTGTGATGATGAGACCTGCACCATTATGACATGTCTGGGCTTTATGACGTCACTGTGATTATGAGACCTGCATCATTATGTCGTGTCTGGGCTGTATGAGGTCAGTGTGATGATGAGTCCTGCACCATTATGACATTTCTGGGCTTTATGATGTCATTGTGGTGATGAGACATACACCATTATTACATGTCTGGGTTTTATGAGGTCAGTGCTGTGATGAGACCTGCACCATTATGGCATGTCTGCGCTTTATGAGGTCAGTGCCATGAGGAGACCTGCACAATTATGACATGTCTGGGCTTTATGAGGTCAAGGCCATGAAGAGGCCTTCACCATTATGACATTTCTGGGCTTTATGTGGTCAGTGCCATTATGAGGCCTGCACCATTATGACATGTCTGGGCTTTGTGAGGTCAGTGTGATGATGAGACCTGCACCATTATGACGTCTTTGGGCTTTAGCAAATCAGTGTGGTGATGAGGTCTGCACCATTATGACATGTCTGGGTGTTATGACATGAGTGTGATGATGAGTCCTGCACCATTATGACATGTCTGGGCTTTATGAGGTCAATGCCATGATGAGGCCTGCACCATTATGAGGTGTCAGGGCTTTATGATGTCAGTGTTATGATGAGACCTGCACCATTATGACATGTCTGGGCTTTAAGAGGTCAGTGCCATGATGAGGCCTGTACCATTGTGACGTGTCTGGGCTTTATCAGGTCACTGTGATGATGAGGCCTGCACCATTATGAGGTCTCTGGTCTTTTTGAGGTCACTGTGATGATGAGACCTGCACCATTATGTACTGTCTGGGCTTTATGTGGTCAGTGCCATGAGGAGGCCTGCACCATTATGACATCTCTGGGTTTTATGAGGTCAGTGTGTTGATGAGGCCTGCACCATTATGACATTTCTTGCCTTTATGAGGTCAGTGTGGTGATGAGGCCTGCACCATTATGACATGTCTGGGCTTTATGAAGTCACTGTGATTATGAGGCCTGCACCATTATGTCATGTCTGGACTTTATTAGGTCACTGTGATGATGAGGCCTGCACCATTATGACGTGTCTGGGCTTTATGACGTCAGTGTGGTAATGAGACCTGCACCATTATGACATGTCTGGGCTTTATGAGGTCAGTGTGATGATGAGACGTGCACCTTTATGACATGCCTGGTCTTTATGAGGTCAGTGCCATGAGGAGGCCTGCACCATTATGACATGTGTGGGCGTTATGAGGTCACTGTGATGATGAGGGCTCTACCGTTATCAGGTGTCTGGGCTTTATGAGGTCCGTGCCATGAGGAGGCCTGCGCCATTATGAGATGTCTGGGCTTTATGAGGTCAGTGTGATCATGAGGCCTGCACCATTATGACATGTCTGGGCTTTATGACATCACTGTGATGATGAGGCCTGCACCATTATGAGGTGTCTGGGCTTTAGAAGGTCAGTGTGATGATGAGGCCTGCACCATTATGACGTGTCTGGTCTATATGAGGTCAATGCCATGATGAGGCCTGCAACATTATGACATGTCTTGGCTTTATCAAATCAGTCTAGTGATGGGCCTGAACCATTATGACATGTCTGGGCTTTATGACATCAGTGTGATGATGAGTCCTGCACCATTATGACATGTCTGGGCTTTATGAGGTCAGTGTGATGATGAGACCTGCTCCACTATGACATGTCTGGGCTTTATCAGGTCACTGTGATGATGAGCCCTGCAGCATTATGACATGTCTGGACTTTATGATGTCAATGTGATGATGAGACCTGCACCATTGTGATATGTCTGGGCTTTATGTGGTCAGTACCATTAGGAGGCCTGCACCTTTATGACATGTCTGGGCTTTATGAGGTCAGTGTGATGATGAGACCTGCACCATTATGACATGTCTGGGCTTTATGACGTCACCGTGATTATGAGACCTGCATCATTATGTCGTGTCTGGGCTGTATGAGGTCAGTGTGATGATGAGTCCTGCACCATTATGACATTTCTGGGCTTTATGATGTCATTGTGGTGATGAGACATACACCATTATTACATGTCTGGGTTTTATGAGGTCAGTGCTGTGATTGAGACCTGCACCATTATGGCATGTCTGCGCTTTATGAGGTCAGTGCCATGAGGAGACCTGCACAATTATGACATGTCTGGGCTTTATGAGGTCAAGGCCATGAAGAGGCCTTCACCATTATGACATTTCTGGGCTTTATGTGGTCAGTGCCATTATGAGGCCTGCACCATTATGACATGTCTGGGCTTTGTGAGGTCAGTGTGATGATGAGACCTGCACCATTATGACGTCTTTGGGCTTTAGCAAATCAGTGTGGTGATGAGGTCTGCACCATTATGACATGTCTGGGTGTTATGACATGAGTGTGATGATGAGTCCTGCACCATTATGACATGTCTGGGCTTTATGAGGTCAATGCCATGATGAGGCCTGCACCATTATGAGGTGTCAGGGCTTTATGATGTCAGTGTTATGATGAGACCTGCACCATTATGACATGTCTGGGCTTTAAGAGGTCAGTGCCATGATGACGCCTGCACCATTATAACATGTCTGGGCTTTATGAGGTCAGTGCCATGATGAGGCCTGTACCATTGTGACGTGTCTGGGCTTTATCAGGTCACTGTGATGATGAGGCCTGCACCATTATGAGGTCTCTGGTCTTTTTGAGGTCACTGTTATGATGAGACCTGCACCATTATGTACTGTCTGGGCTTTATGTGGTCAGTGCCATGAGGAGGCCTGCACCATTATGACATCTCTGGGTTTTATGAGGTCAGTGTGTTGATGAGGCCTGCACCATTATGACATGTCTGGGCTTTATGAAGTCACTGTGATTATGAGGCGTGCACCATTATGTCATGTCTGGACTTTATTAGGTCACTGTGATGATGAGGCCTGCACCATTCTGACATGTCTGGCCTTTATGAGGTCAGTGTGATGATGAGGCCTGCACCATTATGACGTTTGGCCTTTTTGAGATCAGTGTGATGATGAGGCCTTCACCATTATGACATATCTCGACTTTATGAGGTCACTGTGATGATGAGGTGATAGCACAGAAATTTCTTGTTGCTCATGGACTCCCTAGACTGGCAAACCAACTCCACTACAAAGCTGAAGATTGCTGGTTTTTATTCCTGGCGATATGGGCTGTCATTTCCTTTTTCCACACCTTCATCCCAACTGCAAGATCGACTCCCAAATTTGCATACGAAGGAAGATTACTCCCAGAGCGAAGATGTAGGCAGAGAAAACTCTTACTCCCCATGGAGTCTCCAGGCTGACAAACCAAAAGAACCACAAAGCCACAAAGCCACAAAGCCAGACTTTCTTTTCTGGCAAAGATTCCTTTCTTTCCTAAACAAAGATTCCTCCCACAACAAAGATGACAGCACAGAAAGCACTTGCTATTCCTGGACGCCCCAGCTTGGCAAACACACTGCACCACAATTGTTGTAGACGACGGGATAAAGACACTTTTAGACCACAGAATTTATCAATAACTTATCCAACTTTATTGCTGCGTGCTCTGTGCTTAAAAAGGTTACAAATTAGCTTCATACATATTACAAAAGCTAAGCTCATCATTGGTTTCTAATTACCTAAGTTATATTTGCGCAAACGCTGTTTCTTTAACCTTCTTATGGATACTTGTTTGCTATTTGCTCTGCTTTCCCATCCGCTTTATTCTATTCTTCTGTCACGTACCCAGTTTCTCCAACACAGTGACCTTCTGATAGTTTTCTCTTACGGTGGGACCAGAGCTATAGCATCTCTCTCATGTCCTCTTTCTATCAACCATGTTTCTGCAATACTTCCCACACACAAACCCAAGTTTCCAGGCTTTCTTTCCTGGGGATAACGGCTGTCATTTCCTGTTTTCAGACCTGCCTCCCAACTGCCATCCCAACTCCCAAAATTGCATATAAACAAAGACTCCTGCCACACCAAAGAGGCCAGCACAGGAAGTTCTTCCTCCCCATGGAGTGCCCAGAGTGACACACCAGCTGCACCGCAAAGTCTCCAGGCTTTCTTTCCTGGCGATAAGGGCTGTCATTTCCTGTTTTCAGACCTGCCTCCCAACGACCAGACCGATTCCCAAAATTGCATATAAACAAAGATTCCTCCCACAACAAAGATGACAGCACAGAAAGCACTCGCTATTCATGGACACCCCAGCTTGGCAAATACACTGCACCACAAACCCAAGTTTCCAGGCTTTCTTTCCTGGGGATAAGGGCTATTGTTTCCTGTTTTCAGCCCTGCCTCCCAACTGCCAGACTGACTCCCAAAATTACAGCCAGTATTAGGCTTACAGTTAGATTTAGGTTTAGGGTTTACAGTTAGGTTTAGGGGCAGGTTTAGGTGTAGCATTAGGTTAAGGTTTAGGTTTAGGGTTTAGGTTTAGGTTTAGGGTTTAGGTATAGGTTTAGGGGTAGGTTTAGGTGTAGCATTAGGTTAAGGTTTAGGTTTAGGGTTTAGGTTTAGGTTTAGGGTTTAGGTTTACGGTTTAGGTTTAGGTTTAGGGTTTAGGTTTAGGTTTACGGTTTAGGTTTAGGTTTAGGGGAAGGTTTAGGTGTAGCATTAGGTTAAGGTTTAGGTTTAGGGTTTAGGTTTAGGGTTTAGGTTTAGGGTTTACGGTTTAGGTTTAGGTTTAGGTTTAGGGTAACGGTTAGGGGTTAGGGGTTAGGGGTTAGGGGTTAGGGGTTAGGGGTTAGGGGTTAGGGTTCGGGTTAGGGTTCGGGTTTAGGGTTCGGGTTTAGGGTTCGGGTTTAGGGTTCGGGTTTAGGGTTCGGGTTAGGGTTCGGGTTATGGTTCGGGTTCGGGTTCGGGTTCGGGTTCGGGTTCGGGTTCGGGTTAGGGTTCGGGTTCGGGTTCGGGTTAGGGTTCGGGTTCGGGTTCGGGTTCGGGTTCGGGTTAGGGTTAGGGTTAGGGTTAGGGTTAGGGTTAGGGTTAGGGTTCGGGTTAGGGTTAGGGTTCGGGTTAGGGTTAGGGTTCGGGTTCGGGTTAGGGTTAGGGTTAGGGTTCGGGTTCGGGTTAGGGTTCGGGTTCGGGTTAGGGTTAGG
>NW_024103558.1:0-28167 GCF_003945595.2 Pipra filicauda | reverse complement strand
CCAGCATCCCCCTGAGGGCACTGGGTCTTAGCTAAACAAGATTACAACTTAGAAATTAAGAGATGGCAAATCAGATCTACTGATAGAAAATGAATTATTTATTTTTGCAAATGATGACACAAAAGCTTTTAGTCAGAATTATTTAGTGAACAATAGAAACACTAAAACTCCCAGTAGTACAGGATAAGGTAGGACAGGGCACTACACTAAAGCAATTGCTGAAGCAATTCTACTAAATGTGGCAAACAAGCAAGAATTCTTAATTAGAGATGGATGGAACTCCCCCAGAGCAGCGCTCGTGGGGAGATCTCTGCTCTCAACCTCCAGCAGTGACCTTGGGGGGTTCCCCAGCCAAGGCAGGAATCTCCACACACCCCCAAGAAGGGTTCTGTTGGAAGAAGCTGCCCCTGGGAAAGGGGACTGGCCCTTCCTGGTAGAAACCCAGGGACTGACAGTCCTTGGACTCCAGGGCTTCCCTCACCATCAGGGGCTTCATTTGGGGTCAAACCAGTCTGGATTCCAACATCTCCTGCCTTGTCCCGGCCCCCTCTCAGCTCAGCACTGACCCCTTTGCAAATGGGGCATTGTCTTGGGGCCATTGCAGGGGGGATGTCCTGCCCCAGTGTCCCAGTGTTCCTTTAATTGCCAGAGGCCCTGCAGTGTCCCAGTGGCCCCTTGATTCCATGACCTTCTGAAACACCTCAGGCTTCCTTTGGTTCCATGAGGCCCCCCTGTCACAAAGGCCCCTGGATTCCATGAATTCCGCAGTGTCACAAGGTTCCTTTTTTTCCATGGGGCCCTGCAGTGTCCCAGTTGTGCCTTGATTCCAGGAGTATCCAAATTCTCCCAGGGTTCCTTTGGTTTCAGGAGGTCCCGCAGTGTCCCAGCGGCCCCTTCATTCCAGGCAGGCCCAGGGAGACGAGGGCAAAGACGGAGCCCCGACCCCCGTCAGCATCTTGGGGGGGCGGGGGGGCAGGACCCGGGAAACGGCGGCGGCTGCTGGGAAGGGACTGGGACGGACTGGGATGGACTGGGATGGACTGGGATGGACTGGGACAGACTGGGATGGACTGGAACAGACTGGGATGGACTGGGATGGACAAGAATGGACTGGGACAGACTGGGATGGACCAGGACACCGGGATACACTGGGACCAGGACTGGGACCCAGCAGGACCCCGCGGGAGCAGGATCTGAGCACACTGGGACCCTCCAGGACCAGAACTGGGGCATCAGGGATCCTACTGGGAGCAACTGGGACCACACTGAGGCCTACTGGGAGCAACTGGAGGCCACATAGGATATAGTGGGAGTGCCTTAGAGTCACTGGGATCATACTGGTGGAAACTGGAATGTTACTGGGGCATCTGGGAGTGACTGGGAAGGACTACGAGCATGCTGAGGGCTCTACTGGGATATACTGGGAGTGTCTGCAACCATGGTGAGGGTGACTGGGACCATACTGGGAGTGACTGGAACTACGTGAAGGGGAATTAGGACCAGGCTGGGGGCAACTGGAAGGAACTGTGAGTGACTGGATCTACAATAGAAGCAACTGGGATTGACTGGAACTGTCAGGAAGGAAGACTGGGATCATACTTGGAGTGACTGGATCTGTGCTAAGGGCAACTGGGAGCAACTGGGACCATGATGGGGACAACTGGGATCATACTGGGATCACAGTGGGAGAAGCTTGGCCTATGCTGGGAGCAACTGAGACCACACGGAGGGTGACTGGGGTCATACTGGGATCATACCAGGAGTGAGTGGGATCATGCTGGAGGTGATTGGGATCATACTGGGAGCAACTGGGAGTGCAATGGGGATGACTGGAAGTTGTTGTGAGCAACTGGGATCCTGCTGGAAGCTTCTGGGGGCAACTGGGAATGAGTGGGACCACATGGAGGAAACTGGGAGCAACTGGGAGAGAGCAGGAGTGACTGGGATCATCCTGGGACTGACTGGGCGCTGAATCCGAAAAATCGGTCCGAGAAACTGCTCAGAGACTTTTTCTCTTTAAGCAGCCAGGTATTTGTTTATTCAACGTTGGGAGCAAGCCAGCTCGCGCTGGACAAACTTGCTCCAAGGCTTCAAACAAAATCAGCATTTTTATACAATCTTCAGCTGGGATTAAATGCATATTCCAGTGATTCCAACATCTCTCTCTGCAGATTAAGAATAGGCGGAGTATAGGTGGAGCTCAGGCGGGGCTTGGGGCGGTGCTTCTCTTGGCCCTCAATCCTGAGGGGACTTCCACTCTTCCTCCATGGCTCTGGGGGCTTCAACTCATCTTCCTCAGCTTGACCTTCCTTCTCTTCCATTGTTCTTGACCCGCTCCCTGAAGCTTGGAAAAAGCCCTGGCTCCCGGCCTATTCCTCCTCTTCCAATGTCTCCCTGATCCTGCTGTCTCTCTAATTTATCCCCTCTAGGCCTAGGACATGTTCCTGTACTATTCTCTGAAGCTTTGCTCCAGTCAGTGGAACAGAACGAGCACAGATGGTCTTGGATGTTGGGAGCTTGTTAGCAGGCCCAAATTTCTTCGTGAACTCTTTTGGGCCTGGCCTCCTGTTTCACCAGGGACACAGCCCGGGCCCGGGTGTTCCCATTCCCATTCCACGGGTTTGCATTCCTGTTCCAAGTGTTCCCATCCCATTCTAGTTGTTCCCATCCTATTCCAGATGTCCCCATTCCCATTCCAGGTGTCCCCATTCCCATTCCAGGTGTCCCCATTCCATGTGTTCCAATTCCCATTCCAGGTGTTCCAATTCCCTTTCCAGGTGTTCCATCCCATTTTAGGTGTCCCCATTCCCATTCCTATTGTCCCTCCTCCCATTCCTGGTGTTCCCATCCCACTTCTGGTTTCCCCATTCCCAGTTCTTGGTGTTCCCATTCCCATTCCAGGTGTCTCATTTCCCATTCCAGATGTCCCCATTCCCATTCCTGCTGCCCCCATTCCCATTCCTGGTGTCCCCAGTCTGCTCCCAATGTCCCCATTCCCATTCCAGGTCTTCCCATTTCCATTCCTGGTGTTCCCATCCCATTGCTATTGTCCCCATCCCATTCCTTATGTCCCCATTCCAGGCATTCTCATTCCCAATCCAGGTGTTCCTATTCCCATTCCAGGTGTTCCAATTCCCTTTCCTGGTGTTCCATCCCATTCCCGGTGTCCCCATTCCCATTCCTATTGTCCCTCCTCCAATTCCTGGTGATCCCATCCCACTTCTGTTTTCCCCATTCCCAGTTCTTGGTGTTCCCATTCCCATTCCAGGTGCCTCCATTCCCATTCCAGGTGTTCCCATCCCAGTTCCTGGTGTCTCCATTCCAAATCCTGGTGTCCCCATTCCCAATCCTGGTGTCCCTAACCTGTTCCCAGTGTCTCCATCCCTCTCCCCAGCGTCCCCATTCCCAATCCAGGTGCCCCCATTCCCAGGTCCTGATGTCTCCATTCCCATTCCTCTTGTTCCCAGTCTGCTCCCAATGTTCCCATTCCCATTCCAGGTGTTCCCATTCCCATTCCAGGTGTCCCCATTCCCATTCCCCCTGTCCCCATTCCCATTCCTGGTTCCCAGGGAGGAACTGACGGATGCTGGAGGAGGAGCCAGAACTTATTGCCCAAAGCAGGAGATTTTCACACCAAAATTAACCCCCGGTGATGTCACTGCTGTCCCTGTGATGTCACCGCTGTCCCCATGATGTCATCACTGTCATTTCCCCTACTGGTTTACCTCAAAACCAGCACACCAGGTCTGTGCCCAACGGGGGTCCCTGTGGATCATCCAACGCGGGTCCTCCCATGGCTGATGGAGTTGGAGCAGCGGCCGAAGCTCTTCCCGCAGTCGGGGCACTCGGGGCTTCCATTACTGGTGGGTCCGTGGGTGGGAGGTCAAGGAAGAGCTCTGCCTGAAGCTCTTCCCACACTCCCCACAGTGGAAGGGCCTCTCCCTGATGTGGAGGCGACGGTGGGTGTAGAGGGTGGAGCTGTCCCACATTCCCTACACGTGTAGGGCTGTTCCCCAGTGTGGATGTGCTGGGGGCTGAGCAGCTTGGTGCTTGTGCTGAAGCTCTTCCCACATTCCAAGCACTTGCAGGGCCATTCCCTGGTGTGGATGCAACGGTGTTTGCAAAGGCTGGAGCTGTCCCTGAAGCTCTTCCCACACTCCGCACAAGTGTAGGGCCTTCCCCACTGTGGATCATCTGGTGTCGGAGCAGGTGGGAGCTCCGTTTGAAGCTCTTCCCACATTCCCCACACATGTAGGGCCTTTCCCCACTGTGGATCGTCTGGTGGCTGAGGAGGTGGGAGCTCTGAGTGAAGCTCTTCCCACATTCCTCACACATGTAGGGCTTTTCCTTACTGTGGATCATCTGGTGTCGGAGCAGGGTGGAGATCCGACTGAAGTTCTTCCCACATTCCTCACACATGTAAGGCCTTTCCCCACTGTGGATCATCTGGTGACTGAGGAGGTGGGAGCTCTGAGTGAAGCTCTTCCCACATTCCTCACACGTGTAGGGCCGTTCCCCGGTGTGGATGTGCTGGTGCCTCAGGAGGTGAGCGCTCCTGCTGAAGCTCTTCCCACACTCCGCACACGTGTAGGGCCTTTCCCCACTGTGGATCATCTGGTGTCGGAGCAGGTGGGAGTTCTGATTGAAGCTCATCCCACACTCCCCACATGTGTAGGGCCGTTCCCCACTGTGGATGTGCTGGTGGCTGAGGAGGTTGGTTCTCTTGCTGAAGCTCTTCCCACATTCCAAACACCTGAAGGGCTTTTCCCTGCTGGGAGGCTGCTCAGGGACCACCAGCTCGCAGCTCCGCCTCAAGCTCCGGCCGCCTTCCCGGCACACGCTGGCTCTTTCCTCCTCACAGCCCCCTGGGCTGGCTTTGCAGCCCCTCCTGCGGGGGCATCTCCGGCCCTTTTCCTCCCCGCTGCCTTCCTGCGCCGGGGAGCCCTTCAAAACGGCCTCTCCCACCAGGCTCTGCCGCCGGGATTTGTCCTCCGCGCTCTCCGGCCTCACCTCGGGGCCTGGGGCAGGAAGCAACAAGGACACGCAGGGGATTTGCCTCCGGCCCACAGGGAAGCCCAAGGACATCCCCCCAACTCCGGCCCCGGCAGGACGGCCACAAAAGACAAAAGACCCACCCAAAGGGGCACTGACTTCCTCCTCACCTGCCTGGGGGGCCCGCGGCATCTTCCTCTTCCTCGCAGCCTCCTCCTCCATCCGACCAAGCTTTGGGAAGCAGAAATCCTGATGGGGGGGAAAACAAGGGGTGAGCGCGTTGTCTTGGGGGTTTCTCCTGCCCAAGTCCAGCTCTAGGACTCACCGGGCATCTTGTGCCCATAAAAACCCCCAAAACACCAACATTCAGCCCAAAAACCCCTCCCAGGAGTTCCCCCACTCTGCTCTCTAGGGTTTGGGGGGTCCCCCCTTTCTGGCCTGATGGCACTTCTGCCTGCATTGGGGGTCCCCCTTCTCCGGGCTGCTGGGGGTCCTGCGGCTCCGGGGGGTTCCCACTCTCCGGGGTCCCCTTTAGTGTTGCCAGGGGGGTCCCAGGGCTCACTTCTCCCCACTCTGCCTCCCGGGGCCGGCCGGCCCTCCTCTCTCGCCTCCCACCCTCGCAAGCCTCTTGGCGCTCTCGGCTCCCACCCCGCCTCAAGGCCCCCCCTCCTCTCCACACTCCAAGGCCTTCCCCCTCTCCGGGACCCCCGCTTAAGGGGCCCGGCGCTCCCTCTCTGCTCCCCCCCCTCCAGCATTCCGGGGGTCCCCCAGCTCCGGGATCGCCCCTCTCCGCTCTCCCCACTCCGCGGCTACCGGGGTTCCCCCCCGGCTCTCACGGGGGGCCCCCAAACCGCTCTCGCCCCCCCCGCCATTGCCGAGCCACCGCCAGGACCTTTGGGCTGCTCTTCTTTGTGCTCCCGCTCGGCTCCTCCCTCGGCTGGGCCGCCGCTTTTGGCGGGTTTCCTCCTCCGGGATCCACCCCCTGTAGCCCTTTCACCCCCTGGCCCAGCCCCCTTGGGCCCCCCTTGGGCCCCCCTTGGGCCCCCCTTGCCCAATAAGTCTGATTATACAGACAAGCAATTGGTTTTAATCCACAAAACCCAAATGTAGAACCCAGCACCCTGGGCCATGAACAAAGTGCTGTTCCTTGGGCCCCCCCAAAGTCCAAAGGAAAGGGAGAGGGGAAAAAACCTGCTGGTGAGAGAGCTGTTGCAGTCTGGTCAGAAGTGGGGATTGCAGTCCAGTTGAGGGGGGTGGTCTCAGGCTGGTTGAGAGCGGTGAGCTGCAGTCCTCCTCTGGATCCCACGAGTGCTAAAAAGGTTCCGAAACTCCAGGTTTATATATTCTCCAGTTCAGGCAGGAATGCCCAGTCCTCCCCTCACAGCGGGCAATTCCATAAAAGGATGCTTAGTTCTTCCCTCAGAGCGGGCAATTCCATAAAAGGATAGGAGGATGCTCAGACCATGAAAGCATATGAGGGTGCTCAGGACATCCCCCCCACCTCGCAGGCCTCTCCTGACAACAGTTCCTGGGAAAATGGCATGGAAGGCCAGAGAATCCACAGTTTTGGGCTACACCCATCCAGTGAGGAATCGGTCCCAGCTGTTCTAACTAGGACACTGTGTCCGTCATCGCTGCCATCATCATCATCATCGGCCTCGTGGGAGTCGGTGTCTGGAAGCTCCGATCCGGTAACTCCCGGGATGGGGGTCGGGAAGGGGCACGGATCCGCCCGGCAGCATTCCAGGGATCCTGTGCCACGGGTGCTGATCCCGCTTTCTTTCCATAGGGAAGAGGGAGGGGAATGGATACGACCCCGCGCCCACCAGTGAGTCCCAGCAGCGTGTGTGGATCCAGATCCTCTGGGCAGGGATCCCAGGATGGATGCCGGGATTCCAGAGGGGAATGGGGACCTAATGGCTGGAGCGGGATTGGAAGGGGATTCCAGCTCAGGGCAGGATTCCAGAGTGGGATCAGGTGGAACTGTGGACTGGGATCAGGGCTGGATGTTGGAGTGGGATTGGCGTGGGATGGATGGAGTGAGATTGGGGTGGGATGGACAGAGCAGGATCAGGAGGGAATCCGGAGCAGTTCCCACTCTCCCTGGGCTCCACAGCTGGATCCATCCCCTGGGATGGGAACAGGGACATGGTGACTCCTTTCCCCGCTCTCATCCCGGCAGGAATCACAGCCTGAGCGATCCCAGAGCTGGATCCGCCCCTTCCCTCTCCCTGCGGAAAGGCAGGAGCTGCTGGCAGAGCTCATCCCGCTGCTCCCACCCACCCCGACCCCCCTGCGGCTCTTCCCGATGGATCAACTTCCTGCTTTTTCCCGTGTGAAACCCAGGACCACAATTATTCCTGGGGCTTTAATTTGGGTGTGAAAATCTCCTGCTTTGGGCAATAAATCCTGGCTCCCTCCTCTGGCATCCGGCAGTTCCTCTGTGGGAACCAGGAATAGGAATGGGGACAGGGGGGACTGGGATGGGGACACTGGGAGCAGGTTGGGGACAGCAGGAATGGGCATGGGAACTCCAGGAATGGGAATGGGGCCATTGGGAGCAGGTTGGAATCACCAGGAATGGGAATGAGGACATGGGAGACCAGGATAGGGATAGTGGGGACAGGAATGGGGACACTGGGAGCAGGTTGGCACAGCAGGAAGTGGGAATGGGGTGAGGGATGGGAACCCCAGGAATTGGAATGGGGACATCAGGATGGGAACCCCAGGAATGGGAATGGGGACAGGGATGGGAATGGGGAGAGGGATGAGAACCCCAGGAATGGGAATGGGGACAGGGATGGGAATGTGTCTCTCCAGGAGTTGGTTCAATACAAAGGTCGGTCCCTGGCTCGAGGCCACGGGAAGCCCCTTCTTTGGGAATGTCTGGGAAGCAGGTGTCAGAGGTTTGAAAAGAGGTGTTGGAATTGTTTCCCAGTGTCCCCCCATTGCCATCTGTGTCTCCCGGGATGGGGTGGGTTGGAGCGGAGCCGCAGGCGCTGGGCAGGGGCAGTGGGGGGAGGGCGGCTCTCGGGGACACCGCGGTGGCCGCGGGGAGGGCGGGGGGTCCTTTGTTCGGGGGCTTTTGGGGTTTGTCCGGGACCGGACAGAGCGGGAGCTGGTTTTGGCCACCTTGTTCTCTTTTCCTGAGAGGAAGTTTTTTCCCCACGGGACACCTCGTGGAGAGCGACCGAGAGAGAGAGAGAGAGAGAGAGAGAGAGAGAGAGCCCGACCCATCTGGGAGCGAGGTGTTCTGCTTTGGGGACTGCCCCTGGGAAAAGGGACTCCTTCACTGCTGGCTGCGAGCACATGGGGCTGCGAGAGCTTTGAACTGCCGGGACAGTTTCTCCCCCCCACCTGGGGATTTGGGACTTTGTTTGGTTTCTTCTCAAAGTTTTTGGTTGCACCATTTGTTGTTTATTCAGATTTTGTTAATAAAAAGCTGCTTCTTTTCCTTTTCCACACTTCCACCTGAAGTCTCTTAATTTCTAAGTTGTAATCTGGTTAAACTGAGACACCAGGTCTGGAGAATGCCCGGCCCTGGGAATCTGTGGGTCTGCACTCGGCTTTTCACTCCCTGGAAACTTTGATTTAGGGAAACTCAGAGTAAATATCGACTTGGACTTCCCTCTGGTCAATAGTTCCTTATTCTGGGAATAAATCCCAGTTTGGGGGGTCGTGTGTCCCCCTCGTTCCTCATTTCCTTCCCACCCCAGCTGGCTGCTCCCAGTGTTCCCAGGAAAGCTTCCCAGTTCTCCCCAGTCCCTGTTACTGGGGGGCACTGAGGGCAGGGGGGAGGGGATCCCTGTCATAGCTTTACTTCTTCTAAAAAACCAAGCAGGAATTTTTCTTTCCCCTGCCCCACTGGAAAAGAAAGATGTTCAATGGGGGAGGGGGCTTTGCCTTGGGTGACTCACACCCACAAAAGAACTGGCCCAGCCCACATTGCAGGTTGGGAGCCCTCAGAAGGCTCTGGGGGGGTGGAGTTTTTTGCTTTCTCCTGGGCAAAGGGCAAGGCCCTTCCCTTTGGCCTTAACTCAGGCAAGGGGGGTGTTGGAGAGGCTCCGAGGTCCTTTTGTTCTCGGCCTGCTCATCTGGCTCTTTGCTGGTTCCCGTTTGCCTTCGTTTCCTGCGCCCTGTTCTGCCCCCAGCCCGGACCTGCTCGGACTTCACGGGAGAGGTTTGACCCCCCTCCAGAGGAACCTTTTGGGGAGGAGGTCGCCCTTTCCCTCCTCCGCTCCCGTGTTGGCAGTGGCGTGTGTTCATCGGCCAAAAGGGGGAATTCCCGGCCACAGCCAGCCACAGACAGCGGGAGTTTCGTGGGAAGAGCCCCTTTTTCCCCTTTTCCACTTTTCCCCCTTTTTGTTGTTGTGCCAATACACAGATATCCTTTAATAAAGAGCTGTTATTTTTCCTTTTTCCATACTTCCTCAATTAGAATCTCTAAATTTCCAATTTACAGTTGCTTACAGGGAGGAGTTTGGTTTTCCTTATAACTCATCCCCCTCAGCAAAACACTTCAGTCTCACTCAACTGAGACAGAGGTGCTGCCCCATGCTCCTGCCCTTGCCATTGCACATCCCCACATCCCAGAGCCCCAGCAAGAGCCCTGAGGGATGAGGCAGGCACAGGATCTCCCTTCCCAGGGCTGGGGGTCAGGCCTTGGCCCTTTGCAAGAACAAAACAAATCCAGATGAGCTTTGTCCCCCTGTCCCACCATGTCCCCGTGCCCTTTTTTGGACTGAGCATCCTCATATCCTTTTATGGAATTCCCTGCTCTGAGGGGAGGACTGATCATCCTTTTATGGAATTCCCCGCTGTGAGGGGAGGACTGGGCATTCCTGCCTGAACTGGAGAATATATAAACCTGGAGTTTCGGAACCCTTTTACCACTCGTGGGATCCAGGGGAGGACTGCAGCTCACCGCTCTCAACCAGCCTGAGACCACCCCCCTCAACTGGACTGCAATCACCACTTTTGACCAGACTGCAACAGCTCTCCCACCAGTAGGTTTTTCCCCTCTCCCTTTACTTTGGATTAGGGGGGGGCCCAAGGAACAGCACTTTGTTCATGGCCCAGGGTGCTGGGTTCTACATTTGGGTTTTGTGGGTTAAGACCAATTGTTTTTCGTATGATTGCACTTACTGTATTATTTTATTAAATTGTTCTTCTGATTTAGAATCTCTCCTTTGAGTTGAGTTCATTTCCCCTGCTGGTTAACTCTTAAACCAGCACACTGGGGATGGGTTTGGGGGGGGGTGGTTTGGGGTGTTGGGGTTTGGGGGGAGGGGGGGAGACGCAACCTGGAGGCTGAATGTGGTGGGCTGGAATTTGGGGGGGTGGGGGTGGTCCAGGTCAGTCCTTGGGTGCCTGGATTTGGGGCTGGATCCCAAAATCCCCCTGTGTGTGTGTCCCCAAACCCCTCTGACTCCTCCGTGCCCCCCAGCACTACTGGATGGGGTTCTGGGGACCCCTGACCCCCCCGGGGACCCCCAAACACCCCGTGACCCCCCATTTTGTGCCCCTCAGTGACACTGGATGGGGCTCTGGGGACCCCCAAACCCCCCGTGACCCCCATTTTGTGCCCCCAGTGATGCTGGATGGGGCTTTGGGGACCCCTGACCCCCCTGGGGACCCCCAAGCCCCCTCTGACCCCTTATTTTGTGCCCCCCCCCAGTGACACTGGAGGGGGCTCTTGGGACCCCTGACCCCCCATGGACCCCCAAACTCCCCGTGACCTCCCGTTTTGTGCCCCCCAGCGACGCTGGGGCTGGGGCTGGGGCTGGGGCTGGGGGGGCTGGGGCTCACCTGTCCAACAGCCCCCTCACCTGTCCCACAGCCCCATCACCTGTCCAACAGCCCCCACACCTGTCCCACATCCCCCACACCTGTCCCACAGCCCCATCATCTGTCCCACAGCCCCCACACCTGTCCCACACCTGTCCCACAGCCCCCACACCTGTCCCACAGCCCCTCACCTTCCCTACAGCCCCCCAGCATCTGTCCATAGGCTCCTTCACACTTCCCACCTGTCCCACAGCCCCCACACCTGTCCCACAGCCCCCTCACCTGTCCTCACCTGTCCCACCTGTCTCACAGCCCCCCCACCTGTCCCATAGCCCCCTCACCTGTCCTATAGACCCCTCACCTGTCCCACCAGTCTCACAGCCCCCTCACCTGTCCCATAGCCCCCTCACCTGTCCCACAGCCTCCTCACCTGTCCTATAGCCCCCTCACCTGTCCCATAGCTGTCTCACCTGTCCCACCTGTCCCACAGCTCCCTCACCTGTCCCACAGCCCCCTCACCTGTCCCACAGCCCCCAGCCCTGCCCTGAGCTCCGCCCTGCCTCACCTGGCCAGGCTCAGCCCCAGGGCCTTCAGGTAACACACACCTGTCCCCCCCTATCTCAGGCTTCTGCAGGGGGTGCTGCAGAACTCCCCCTGTCCCTCCCCTGTCCCTCACCTGTCCCCGTCCCCCGGGGCAGCCCCTGAGGTGTCCCTGCCCCTCCCCAGGCTCCTGCAGGCCGAGCGGCGGCTGCTCCAAAACGCCGTCAGGAACGTCCTGGACGGGGAGTTACTGGGCAGGTTCCTGTACCTGAGCGCCATGGAGAGGGGGGAGCTGGCCAAGAAAATCGGGACCACCCCAGATATGGTACGTGGGGAGGGGACAGGGACTGGGGTGGGACACCTGTGGGGATGGGGGAGCTGGCCAAGAAACTCGGGACAACCCCGGATATCGTACGTGGGGAGGGGACAGGGACAGGGACTGGTGTGGGATGGGGGAGCTGGCCAAGAAAATCGGGACAACACCAGATATCATATGTGGGGAGGGGACAGGGACAGGGACTGGGACACCTGTGGGGATGGGAGAGCTGGCCAAGAAAATCGGGACCACCCCAGACATCGTACATGGGGAGGGCACAGGGACAGGGCAGGGACAGGGACAGGGGGAGCTGGCCAAGAAAATCGGGACAACCCCGGATATCGTACGTGGGTAGGGGACAGGGACTGGGGTGGGACAGGGCTGGGACACCTGTGGGGATGGGGGAGCTGGCCAAGTACGTGGGGAGGGGACAGGGACAGGGGTGGGACAGGGGGAGCTGGCCAAGAAAATCGGGACCACCCTGGATATCGTATGTGGGGAGGGGACAGGGCAGGGACAGGGACAGGGACAGGGGGAGCTGGCCAAGAAACTCGGGACAACCCTGGATATCGTACGTGGGGAGGGGACAGGGACTGGGACAGGGGTGGGACAGGGACAGGGGTGGGATGGGGGAGCTGGTCAAGAAACTCGGGACAACACCAGATATCATATGTGGGGAGGGGACAGGGACAGGGACTGGTGTGGGATGGGAGAGCTGGCCAAGAAACTCGGGACAACACCAGATACTGTACATGGGGAGGGGACAGGGACAGGGACTGGTGTGGGATGGACTGGTGGGATGGGAGGAAGCTGGCCAAGAAACTCGGGACAACACCAGATAGCGGTACATGGGGAGGACAGGGACAGGGGACTGGGACACCTGTGGGGAATGGAGAGCTGGCCAAGAAAATCGGGACCAGCCCGACATCGGAAAAATGGGAGGGCACAGACAGGGCAGGGACAGGGACAGGGGAGCTGGCCAAGAAAATCGGGGACAACCCCGGTTCGTACGTGGTAGGGGACAGGGACTGGGTGGGACAGGGCTGGGACACCTGTGGGGATGGGGGAGCTGAGAAGTACGTGGGGAGGGGACAGGGACAGGGGTGGGGCTGGGACAAGGGGGGGCTTGGCCAAGAAAATCGGGACAACCCTGGATAGCGTATGTGGGGAGGGGACAGGACAGGGACAGGGGTGGGAAACAGGGACTGGTGTGGGATGGGAGAGCTGGCCAAGAAACTCGGGACAACACCAGATACTGTACATGGGGAGGGGACAGGGACAGGGACTGGTGTGGGATGGAGGAGCTGGCCAAGAAAATGGGCACCACCTCCTACACCGTATGTGAGGAGGGGACAGGGATGGGACAGGGGTGGGGCTGGGACAGGAGTGGGGCTGGGACAGGGGGAGCTGGCCCAGAAACTCGTGAGCACCCTGGCCATGGTGGTCCCACCCGGGACAGGTTTGGGGTGGGACAGGTTTGGGGTGGGACAGGTTTGGGGTTGGACAGGTTTGGGGTCGGACAGGTTTGGGGTCGGACAGGTTTCGGGTCGGACAGGTTTGGGAAGCAAGTGTAGGACTGGGATTGGGGGTGGGCTGGGGCAGGTGATGATCCCTGACCCCCCCTCCCGCCCCAGAGATCCTGGACGACCTCCTGGAGATCGACCGAGTCACGGCCCACTTCTGAGGGGCTTCGGGACCCCCAATTCCCCTCCACTCCCACCCCAAAATCCCCCCAAAGTGCACATTTGTAATAAAACCCAAACCCCCACGGCCGTTCCCGGGGTGTCCGTGGGTCACAGGGGGTTCATTGGCACTCTAGGGGTGGCACTTGTGGGGTTTTGGAAGGGGTTTGGGGGGGCTTTGCTCCGTTTTTGGGGTGTTCAGGGGTGTTCCTGGCACACCCCTGGAGCAGCAGCCTGGTGGGTTTGGGGCAATTCTGGGGGTTTTCGAGTGTCTCTGGGGCCTCATCAGGCCAGGGGGAGTCTCTGCAACTGCTCCATTCGGTGTTTATTTTTGGGTGTATTTTTGGGGTGAATTTTTGGGGTAATTTGGGGTGGTTTCGGGTTCCTGCAGCGCCCCCCTCAGGCTCGGAAGACTCTCTACAGCTGCTCCACTCGAGGGTTAATTTGGGGTGTATTTTTGGGGTAATTGGGGGCAATTTCGGGTTCCTGCAGCACCCCCCTCAGGCCCGGAGACCTATCTCTCTGCAGTTGCAACACGTCACGGTTTAATGTGTGGGTGAATTTTTGGGGTGAATTTTTGGGGTTATTTGGGGCGGCTTTGGGATTCTCCGGCGCTCCCCTCAGGCCCGGGGGAGTCTCTGCAGCTGCTCCACTCAGGATTTATTTTTGGGGTGAATTTTTGGGGTAATTTGGGGCAGTTTCGGGTTCCTGCAGCGCCCCCTTCAGGCCCGGAGGACTCTCTGCAGCTGCTCCCCGTGCGGCAGCGCCCCCCAGCGGCTCAGCAGCCACAGCGCCGCCGCCGCCAAACGGGCCCGGAGGGACTCGAACCTGGGGGGGACAGGGGGGGTCACCTGGGGGGGGACACACCTGGGGGTCACACACACACCTGGGGGGCACACACACACACCTG
This sequence comes from Pipra filicauda, assembly GCF_003945595.2. Taxonomy (NCBI): domain Eukaryota; kingdom Metazoa; phylum Chordata; class Aves; order Passeriformes; family Pipridae; genus Pipra; species Pipra filicauda. The sequence goes on along the minus strand of NW_024103558.1, from coordinate 13,940 downwards.
GGGGTCACACACACACACCTGGGGGGGTGGCCTCACACACACACACCTGGGGGTCACACACACACTGGGGGTCACACACACAACCTGGTGGTCACACCACACCTGGGAGGTCACACCACACACCTGGGTCACACACACACACCTGGGGGGGTCACACCACACACCGGGGTGTCACACACACACACCTAGGGGGTCACACACACACACCTGGGGGGTCACACACACACACCTAGGGGGTCACACACACACCTGGGGGTCACACACACACCTGGGGAGTCACACACACACACCTGGGGGTGGGTCACACACACACACCTGGGGGTCACAGACACACACCTGGGGGGTCACACACACACACCTGGGGGGTCACAGACACACACCTGGGGAGTCACACACACACCTGGTAACACAAACACACCTGGGTGTTGATGGAAGGGTATGGACAGATTGCTCCAGGATCAATATGATCAGGCAAATGTCGGATTTATTAGGAGAAACACAGATTATATAGTGCTCATGACGCTCAGCTTCTTGTTCACACTACATTGGTTACATAAGGAAAACATGCTCTGCTGTCCCCTGCTAATTGGACCACAACAGGTGGTCATAGGAGATGAGAAAACTTTGTTCACCTGCCAAAAACTCCTCCCTGGTATCTTGGCACAAGGCCTGCAGCCATATTAGTGGTGCAGCATTTTTTACTACCTGCACCCAGCCATGCCAGGGGAGAAATCACAGAAATGTAAAGAAAATTGTTCACACAATTTTCATCCTGTAACAAATCCCCTTTTCTGTTTTTGAACAATTTGATTTGCATTTCTGTAATACTCCTTAATGTACCAATAACATATCAATAAACAAGATTACATATAACAATAATAATACATTAACAAACTTAATTTCAAGGTTTGTGCTCTTAAATTTTCTTAAAAGTGCTTTTCTAAATATAGGATTTCTTCTTGAACATCTTTATTCAGTATAAAACACTTCTGGAAATGGAACTTTATTTATTTTTGTTATGTGTCTTTTGTGTTTATTTAGAGATGTTTTGTAGTTGTTGGATCAAAACACATTAATCATCAGGCATTCACACACACATACACACATACAAACTCTCACAGTGGCCACTGTCAACATCCGCACAATCATACTTTTGAATTCCATATGTGTGTTTTATGAGCTAAAAAGTTACAATTCTCCAGTACCTTATGATGTTAAAGTTTCCTAACCAAATAGATAAACTTTCTTTTACTAATATATAGTGAATAATCTAAAGTTCACACAACACACCTTCTTAAATTCTAAACCTCTATAATTATGTACTTCTTCAAAAAATTGTGCTCATAATACCTAAAAATTGCGCTCTCTATAAGACTAAACACTGTGCCCTCTTGGCAATTCACTGTCACCTGCAACAGCAACAACACTGATGTTGTTTTGAAGCTCTGTTTTGAAGAACCAGCTTCTTTCCAGAGCCTCATCCATGTGCAGATAATCAGAGAACACCTGTGGACAAAAAACTTAAAACATATGAAACACTTTTGCAAATCAATAGAAAAGAACTGATATCCTTCTTTTCCCCCTTTTTCTTTGTGCAAAAGTGTGTGAAAAAATCTTAAATCACTAATGTCTTCACTAAATACTCTTGTGCTAATAAGTCTAAACCTATAACAGCTGTATTCTACAACAAACTCCAGTATACTAATTCTATTATTCAATAATTCTGAAAAAATTCTGGGAATGTTACTGACTTGTTCTAAACTCCAGTATTATTTTCGTTTTCATCATCATCAGAACGTATGTCTGAATCTGAAGAAGTGTCAGTCTCCATAGACAAAAGGGGTTTTATAGCTGCAGTTGTAGCATCAGCTGAATAGGTTGCTTTGTCTTGTTGGACCATGTTTTCAGCAGCTTCTAAAAACTGGGCTGTAGTAGCACTCCTAGGTAGTGTACCCAAAACCTGTCTTGTATTTTCATTAGCATTATTGTAGGCCAGCATGTTTAAGAATTTTGCTTTCATGTTATTATCTATGTCTGGATCTGAATTTATTGACTCATTTAAACAATCTACAAATTGATCGTACGGTTCTGTGGGTCCCTGCTTAATTGAAATACATGGGAGTCTTGACTTTGCATCTCTTATGATAAGCAATGACTTATAAGCTAAAGCCTGACTAGTTTTTAATACCTCATCTGGAAACTGATTTTGCAAATATGCACTGTTGTACTGACCAAAACCCATGAGCATGTCAATAGAAACACCAAAGAGAGGGTGTCCTTTCTGCCTAGGCTGTGCAACCACTGTAGCACAACTGGTACTCCATTCGATGAAAAATTCCAGCTGCTGGGGAGGGGAAAGTAACATAGATACAATTATATGAATATCATATGGTGTTAGCAGATGCGCAGAAAAAAAGATGTTGTATTATTGATTGTGAATAACTGCTTTTTAAACCATATTGTGAAATAGCTGCCATTGCCTCTTTTATGAGCTTCCAATTTATAGCTTCCCAGGAATTATTTCCTGCATTATCTATAAATACAGGAAAGGCACTAGATTCTAAGAGCTTAAAATCCCCTTCAGAGGCAGCAGCCTGTAGAATGTTTCTCCAATTCTGTGCTGGACTAACTCTCACCCCCCCTTTCCTCCTCCCTCCACCTGGCAAGGCTGGAACCCCCAAACCAGAAGTTTCCACCCTGGGCATCCCAGGAGAGGGGTTTGGAGGGGGCAATGCCGGCGCTGCTGGCAAAGCTGCAACCTGGGAAAAACCTGGATTTTGCGGCACGAACTGTCTCTCTGTGAAATGAGACTTAAGCTCTTCGAAACAGCGTAACGAATTGTCCACTTGATCTTTTGTTGCAAGCATAGTAATCTTGTCGCTTTTATCTTCCGGGCTCTCCTTCTCAGAGGGTGAGTTGGCAGACGGGAGCAGGGAAGATCGCTGTTCCACGTTGTCTTGATAGAGTGTTTCTTTCTTCCTTTGCTGGAGTGTTGGTACGAAGCTGGCAATTTCTCCCGCGGCAGCTTCAATCGGTGTAGCAGCAGCTTTTTTCAAAATAGATCTCGTTGTTATAGTAACAAGTTTCTGAGGGTCTCTTCCTGGTTCAGAGGCGTCGGCTCTTGATGACGTAACTTCAGGCGACATGGTGCTTCCAGGCGGCAGCGGTGCAGCGACACCTAGCGGCGCGGAGGCTCCCGGCAGCTCTGTTCCGGGCGACGCACGCTCAGAAGCAGTTGATGACTCCGTGCCCACAGCAGGCGCGGCTGAAGGAGGGGCTGCTGGCTGCGCAGGCTCAATAGAAGATGGTAGTGCTGGCTGCGCAGGCTCAATGGAAGATGGTAGTGCCGGCAGAGCAGGCGCAGTGAAGGGCGGTGGCGCTGGCAGAGTGCCAGCGTCGCTCTCCGCTGCTCCTGCATTTCTTACAGTCTCTGCAGGCACTAGGACCTCCCCGCTAACAGACCTATCGGCTCGAAGGCACGCCGCAGTCTCACTAACTCCCGACAGAGTTCCTTGAGCAATTATAAGTTTTCGCTGTTCCGTACTTAAGTCTTGCAGCAATTCAACTATCAGACGCCAAATCGGAGGGTATTTTTTAGCGTCCTTTGATCCCTTAGAAATCTCGTCCCATAACTCTTCCTTAATAGCATCCCACATGGATACCTCAAAGGCGGCTTGAGTGGACGAAATTAGCTTCTTAGCTCTCACCCAAACTATTAACCCTTCAAGGGTTTTTTTATCATAATTTGGCTCTCTTAGAGAGACTATATATTGTAGGAGCCTTTGCACTACTTCTTCGTCTTTGGAAGGTGTGACCCCCATGCTCCCACCAGCTGACTCACCGGATCAGGGCGAGATTTGAATTTTTGCCGTGCGCAGCCTCCTTCACAGCACCGGGGCAGTGCTGCCTGTAACAGCTGCTTCCTTCGGCTCTTCCTGCTCGCCTCACGTCCCGAAGAACTGACGAACTTGGAGTCCCTGTTCGGGCGCCAATTGTTGATGGAAGGGTAAGGACAGATTGCTCCAGGATCAATATGATCAGGCAAATGTCGGATTTATTAGGAGAAAGACAGATTATATAGTGCTCATGATGCTCAGCTTCTTGTTCACACTACATTGGTTACATAAGGAAAACATGCTCTGCTGTCCCCTGCTAATTGGACCACAACAGGTGGTCATAGGAGATGAGAAAACTTTATTCACCTCCCAAAAACTCCTCCTTGGCATCTTGGCACAAGGCCTGCAGCCATATTAGTGGTGCAGCATTTTTTACTACCTGCACCCAGCCATGCCAGGGGAGAAATCACAGAAATGCAACAGAAACTGTTCACACAATTTCTGACCCACGACACACAATTATTCCTGAGGCTTTAATTTGGGTGTGAAAATCTCCTGCTTTGGGCAATAAATCCTGGCTCCCTCCTCCGGCATCAGGCAGTTCCTCTGTGGGAACCAGGAATGGGAATGGGGACAGGGGGGACTGGGATGGGGACATTGGGGACAGGGATGGGGACACTGGGAGCAGGTTGGGGACAGCAGGAATGGGAATGGGAACTCCAGGAATGGGAATGGGGACATTGGGAGCAGGTTGGAGTCACCAGGAATGGGAATGGGGACATGGGAGACCAGGATAGGGATAGTGGGGACAGGAACGGGGACCCTGGGAGCAGGTTGGCACAGCAGGAAGTGGGAATGGGGAGAGGGATGGGAACCCCAGGAATGGGAATGGGGACAGGGATGGGAACCCCAGGAATGGGAATGGGGACAGGGATGGGAACCCCAGGAATGGGAATGGGGACAGGGATGGGAACGTGTCTCTCCAGGAGTTGGTTCAATACAAAGGTCGGTCCCTGGCTCGAGGCCACGGGAAGCCCCTTCTTTGGGAATGTCTGGGAAGCAGGTGTCAGAGGTTTGAAAAGAGGTGTTGGAATTGTTTCCCAGTGTCCCCCCCATTGCCATCTGTGTCTCCCGGGATGGGGTGGGTTGGAGCGGAGCCGCAGGCGCTGGGCAGGGGCAGTGGGGGGAGGGCGGCTCTCGGGGACACCGCGGTGGCCGCGGGGAGGGCGGGGGGTCCTTTGTTCGGGGGCTTTTGGGGTTTGTCCGGGACCGGACAGAGCGGGAGCTGATTTTGGCCACCTTGTTCTCTTTTCCTGAGAGGAAGATTTTTACCCCCGGGACACCTCGTGGAGAAAGACCGAGAGAGAGAGAGAGAGAGAGAGAGAGAGAGAGCGAGCCCGACCCATCTGGGAGCGAGGTGTTCTGCTTTGGGGACTGCCCCTGGGAAAAGGGACTCCTTCACTGCTGGCTGCGAGCACACGGGGCTGCGAGAGCTTTGAACTGCCGGGACAGTTTCTCCCCCCACCTGCGGATTTGGGACTTTGTTTTGTTTCTTCTCAAAGTTTTTGGTTGCACCATTTGTTGTTTATTCAGATTTTGTCAATAAAAAGCTGTTTCTTTTCCTTTTCCACACTTCCACCTGAAGTCTCTTAATTTCTAAGTTGTAATCTTGTTAAACTAAGACCCAGTGCCCTCAGGGGGAGGAGGAGGAAAGGAGACCAAGAGGTACAGTGGCCACTCAAACTGCAGAGGAACAACCTGTGCCAGTAGCAGTTGTCCCTCTACAGAAGAAATCCAAGACCAAATCAGCTCAGTTAGTGAGGGATGAAGGGGAAGCAGAGCCCTCAGAACAGGAGCAAGAGGCAGGGCCAGAGATAATCACCCGATCCCCATCCCCAGATGAGCTGTGAGAGATGTGAAAAGATTTCAGCCTCCAGCTGGGAGAGCCCCTGCTGACCTGGCTGCTCCAGTGCTGGGATATCATGGCCCAGCATATGGAACTAGGTGGGAGTGAAGCCAAGCAACTGGGATCCCTGTCCTGGGATGTTGGGATTGACCAGGGGATTGGGAAGAGGACAGAGAGGGGATGAGGGCCGGGTACAGGCTTGAGAATTGCCAGGAGGGCTTTTGAAAGGAGCGTAGGGGAAAGGGATGTCTAAGAACAAGTCCCTCAGGAGAGGGAAGCAGAGAGGCTGAGTTTTGACCCCAGCACAAAGGTGTGCAGGGCAGAGCAGAGAATATGCCCACATAAGATTCTTGTGCATCCGTCTTTGCAGTTCTGACAGGCACTTCTTGTCACAACCTGTCCTCTCCATTCCAGAATAGGCCCTGGCAACCAAAGAACCAATGCCCTACAACCCCAAAGTGAAGCCCCACCTTTGTGCCATGGGCCCTCTTGGGATGTCACGGCCTATCCCCTCCATTCCAGAATGGCTGCTGGAAACCAAAACACCAATGTCTCACAGCCCCTAGTGCAGCCCAACCCCTGTGCCATGGGCCCCTTTGTGATGTCACAGCCTGTCCTCTCCATTCTGGAATAGCCCCTGGAAACCAAAGAACCAACACCTCACACCCCCACAGTGCAGCCCCACCTGTCTGCCACGGGACTCTTTGGGATGTCCCGGCCTTTCCCCCAGGAAAGAAAGCCTGGAACCTTCAGGTTTCAGATGCAGTTGGGGGGCCACCCTGGGCACTCCATGGGCAGCAAGAGCTTTCTGTGCTGGCCCTTTTTGTCTGGCAGGAATCTTCAGCTGTGTTCAGTTTGGGCAGTCAGACTGGCAATTTCAGCTCAGGGCTCCTGCAAGTGAACAACAGCCCTTCCCTCCAGGAAAGAAACCCCTTACCCTCGGTCTCTTCTCCTGTTCCCTAAAACACAACCTGCAGGGGAGCTTTCTGGGATCTCTTCTCTTGGGAATTGGGAAGACAGACCCACTCCCATGTTTAACACCTCAGGCAAAACCACCCTTTGAACACCTTTCCCAACCCTCCCCAACCTTTCCCAAAGCCCAGATTTTACAGGCGTCCTGTAATTCTGGCCCAATCTCACCCAAGCCCACAAACCAGGACAGAAACCTCTCAGCCTCACGCTGCGTCCTTCCCATTGCTGTGCCTTATGTGCAGGCAAAAGGCCTTAAAATCAAGGACCCAAAATTCATGGCCTGTTCTTTTTCCCAGAAAAGAAGGCGTGGTGAACTCTCCAGACCAGGGAATTGGAAGATCACCCCAAAACTCCTTTGGTACACGCTGCAGGGCCAACGATTCCTCTGCTCTGCCCTGTCGGCGCTGCTTTGTCTCATCTGGGTCCCCAGAAACTGTCAGTGAAAGCCGGGGAATAAAATCTCTGAGCAGTTGGTTGGGTTCCAGAGCTGACCCTACTTCATTCAGCACTCAAGGGACACAGGAATTGCTCTCTAACACCTGTACATCAGTTCTCAAAACTTTTAACTCCTTTTACATTTTAGCAGACAAAGGAATTCCTGCCCATTGGCTTACCAGTTCTCTGCAGGAATTCTTCTCTCTTCTATTGGCTCTTGATTTCTCACTTTGCATGATACTTAGTCCACAGTTTTTGTCCTTTCCTTGTCTTTTCCCCGGATAGAGAGAGCCTCAGTAACTGTGTTAGTTTTGTCTTCGTCTCTGGTTTCTCTAAGGGTCTTTGTGGTTTAGAAATTCTGCCTTCTTGGTGTCCAGGTCTCAAAAAGAGATTTCTCTGCCAGGTCTCTGACCACTGAAATATGGCAGGCCTTAAACTTTTACTTTGTTTTTCTAACAAATGGCCATGGCCCAGAACTTGTCCATCATCCATTGTCTATTGCCCCCATTCAATCTCCTGCCAGCAGTTTCTCCCCACTGCTGGGTGGGCTCCTTTGTCAAGCACTAGAACTTGTTGGGTAACAGGCCCAGTCCTGTTGCCTGTTTTTCATGGGAATCTGTAGGAGGGCATTGAGTCTTCCAGGAGCAAATTGACAGAGGACCCCAAGCTGGCTTGCAGTGTGGATGTGCTGGAGGGCAGGACGGCTGTGCAGAGGGACCTGGACAGGCTGGACCTCTGGGCCGAGCCCGTGGGCATGAGGTTCAAGAGTGCCTTTGGGGCCTTTGGGGCCTCTGGCCACAAGAACCCCCTGCAGCTCCAGGCCGGGGGCAGAGGAGCTGCAAAGGGTCCCCGTGGGAGAGGCCCTGGGGGTGCTGGTGGACAGAGGCTGAACCTGAGCCAGCGGGTGCCTGGGTGGGCAAGAAGGCCAAGGGCAGGCTGGCCTGGATCAGAAAGAGTGTGGCAGCAGGAGCAGGGCAGTGATGCTTCTGCTGGACTGGGCACTGCTGAGGCCACCCCTGGAGTGCTGTGTCCAGCTCTGGGCCCCTCAATTCAGGGAGAACCTTGAGGGGCTGGAGTGGGTGGAGAGCAGGGCAATGGAGCTGGGCAAGGGTCTGCAGTGCATGGCCTGTGAGGAGCAGCTGAGGGAGCTGGGCTTCTCCAACCTGGAGAAGAGGAGGCTCGGGGCTGACCTTCTCCCTGCGCACAACTTCCTGACAGGAGGCTGGAGCCAGGTGGGGGTCAGCCCCTTCTCTGAGGCAACAGGCGACAGGACAAGAGGACACGAGGACCTGCCTGTCAGGGGCTGTTTGTCAGGGACAGGAGCAGGACTTTTTGGAGAGAAACAGGGATTAGGTATTGAAATGGGCTGCCCAGGGAGGTGGTGGAGTCAGCGTCCCTGGAGGTGTTTAAGCAAAGACTGGCCATGGCACTGAGTGCCGTGGTCTGCTTGACGGGCTGGGGATGGGGCGTAGGCTTGACCCCGGCTGATCTCACAAGTCTCTGCCAAGCTCAGGGACTCTGGGCTTCTGTGCCAGCCCAGCCTTTGGGGACAGCGTGCTGGTGGCTCCGAGGCTCCGTCCTTGCCTTGCCTTGCCCATCTCCTGGCTGCCAGGCCAGGGCCTTGTGACATCACAGCCTCTGTGGAACAGCGCGGGGGCTGAAAACTGTCAGTGCTGCGTCCCCGTGCCCAGAGCCTGGGCAGAAGTCGGCTGGCAGGGACGGGCAGAGACTGTGCAGAGGTGTCAGCTCGTCCCGCAGCAGCACGATGCCCAGCCAGGGCATCTCCTGGCTCCTCAGGCTCTCGCTGCTCCTGCTCTTGCCTGGCCCACTCGAGCCTTGCAGCCGTGCCACAGGTGCCATTGCTGAGAACCGGGCTTTTCCTTGGATGGCCCCTTGCCAGCAAAGGCAGGAGAGGCTGGAAAGAGGGGAAGGAGGGGGGTCAGGCCGCTGGGATGGTGCCGGCGGGCCGTGAGCCCGAAGCCAGCAAGGCCTTGGGCCCACACGGTGTCAGGGGAGGACTGAGAGCCCCCAGGGAGGAGGAAAACTGGGCAGGCCCCAAGGCTGCTGGGCCTCTTCCTTGCCAGCCCTTTGGCCAAGGCCCCGAGGCAGAGGTGGGGCTCAGCCCCTGCCCAGCAATGGGGCACAGGCTGAGCCCCAGGGACACCAGAGCCAGGCGGCCTGAGCTCTTCTTCCTGCAGCGTCTGCCTGGGGCAGCCCAGCCAGGCCTGAGTCTCTGCAGGAGAGGCCAAGCCCAGCCAGAGAGGGCTCAGCCCTCTGAGGCTGCACTCCCTGCAAAGGGAACAAAACATTGGCCCAGAGGACATCCTGCCCCCAAATGGAGAACTGGAAAGGTCAAGAATAAAAAAGTCACCCCCCTCCATTAGTCAAGAAATGTTCAGACCTCTTTCCTAAACGCATCCAGGACTCGGGTCACCCAATTTTCTCTCTGAGAAGGGTTTTCCATGGTTCCCCTCAATTCCCAGGTTCAGGGGATCCCAGGACACTTTGGGATGCGTTGGATGCCGTGTTGGGGTGCAGATGTCCCCCCAGATCTCTCCCAGAACATGGTGACACAAGGGGGGGGCACAGAGGGGTCCCCATTCCTGATCCATCCTGGAGCAACCACACTGGGGGCAACTGGGATCAGAGTGGGAGCAGCTGGGCCCCTGCTGGGCTCATACTAGGACTATACTGGGACTGACCGTAGTAATACTGGGAGCATGTGGGAGGCACTGCAACCATACGGGGGATGACTGGGAACAAACTGGATTCATACTGGAAGTGTTTGCAAGCTACTGGGATCATACTGGGAGTGACTGGACACATAGTGGGATCATCCTGGGAGCAACTGGGACCATGCAGGGGCAAATGGCATCGTCCAGGCAGTGACTGAAGGTGCCTGGGGCCAGACTGGACTCAGACTGGGAGTCCCTGAGAGGGAAAGGAACCATCCTGGGGGGGGACTGTGAGCAACTGGGACAACCTTGAGGGCAACTGGGATCCAATTGGGAGTGACTGGGAGTGATTGGGATGATAGTGGGAGTGACCAGGACCATACATGAACCATCCTGGGAGTGACTGTAAGTGACTGGGATCATACTGGGAGCAACTGGGATCATGCTGGCGGCACAGAGAACAGAGGGAGAGGAGGGGAACAGAGAGGGGAGGGAAAGAGAGAGGAGGGGGAATTTTAGAAAGGATAAAGAGGAAAGAAAGACAAAAAAAAAGAAAAATAAGAGAAAAAGGCAAGTTTAAACATTCAGTAAATGTGTGAGTCACTGAGAGCTCCCAGGTCAAAGGCAGGTGAAGTGTTTGCAGGGGACAGGAGCCTGTTCAGGGCTCAGGAGCTGCTGCTGCCCAAAGGGAGGAAACGCCCCGAGGGCTCGGAGCAGAGTTTGTGCTTTGGGGCCTTTGCCAAGAACCCGCAGGAGGGAAAGCAGTTCCAGCCAGGGGGGCCCAGGGGCTCCCAGCACGGGCCCAGGGGCTCCCAGTCACCCCCAGGATGGGCCCAGTCACCCCCAGGATGGGCCCAGTCACCCCCAGGATGGGCCCAGTCACCCCCAGGATGGGCCCAGTCACTTTTAGTCACGCCCAGTCTGATCCCAGCATGATCCCAGTCACTCCCAGTCTGATTCCATTCTCTCCTAGTAGGATCCAAGTTACCCCCTGCAAGGTCCCAGTTGCTCCCAGTCAGTCCCAGTAGAATCCCAGTCAGTCCTGGTGTCTCCCACTATATCCCAGTTGCCCCCAGTGTGGTCCCACTCACTCCCGGTCATTTCCAGTACCTTCCAGCATGATTCCAGTTGCTCACAGCCACTCCCAGTCACTCCCAGTGTGCTCCCAGTCACTCCCACTATGATCCCAGTTACCTCCAGCATACTTCCAGTATATCCCAGTTGCACCAGCATGGTCCCAACTGCTCTCAGAATGCTCCCAGTCACTCCCAGTATGACCCCAGTCACCCTCACTGTGGGCCCAGTTGCCCACGCATGGGCCAAACTGCTCCCACTGGGATCCCAGTGTGATCCCACTTGTCCCCAGCGTGGTCCCACTTGCTCCCAGTTCCTCCAAGTGTGATCCCAGCTGCTCCCAGTTGACCCTAGGATTGACCCAGTCACTCCTCATATGATCCCTGTATGATCCCGGTATGATCCCAGTACAATCACAGTTACCCCAGCATGGGCCAAGCTGCTCCCAGTTGCCTCCAGCACAGATCCACTCAATCCAAGTATGGTCCCAGTCTTCCCCCACCATGGTCCCAGTCAATCCCAGTTGCCCCTTTGTACATCCAGTCACTCCCAGGTGCTCCCAGTCCAAGTCACTCCCAGTGTGGTCCCAGTCACCCCCAGGATGGTTGCAGACTCTCCCAGTAGATCCCAGTTGCCCTCAGCATGCTCACAGTCATACCAAGTTACTTCCACTTGCCCCAGGATGCTTCCAGTTCCCATCAGTACAATCCCAGTCACTCCCAGTCTATGCCAGTTGCCTCTAGCATGCACCCTGTCACTCCCCGTTACTCCCAGTTCCACCATACTTCCAGCATGGCCCCACTGGCTCCAAGTTCCCCTCTATGTAGTTCCAGTCACTGCCAGTATGATCCCAGTCACTCCCAGTCACTCCCAATTGGATCCCAATTGCCCTCAAAGGTGGTCCCAGTTGCTCCCAGTCCCCCCCCAGGATGGTTCCTTTCCCTCTCAGGGGCTCCCAGTCTGAGTCCAGTATGGCCCCAGGCACTTTCAGTCACTGCCTGGATGATGCCATTTGCCCCCTGCATGGTCCCAGTTGCTCCCAGGATGATCCCACTCTGAGTCCAGTCACCCCCAGTATGATCCCAGGAACTTCCAGACACTTGCAGTACGAATCCAGTTTGATACCAGTCGCCCCCAGTATGGTTGCAGTGCCTCTCACATACTCCCAGTATTATTGCAGTCACTCCCAGTATGAGCCCAGTATGAGCCCAGTATGAGCCCAGTTGCCCTCAGCGTGGTTCCAGTTGCTCCCATTCACCCAGTGACTGTGTTTCAGTCACTCCCAGTATCATCCCTGTCACTCCCAGTCACCCCACTAGAGTTCCACTCCCTCCCAGTCCCTCCCAGGACCATCCCAGGAGGATCCCAGTGACACCCCAGATGGTGGCACTCACACCCAGGATGAACCCAGACATGCCCTGGCACTCCCAGGATAAAGCCATTTGCCCCCAGCAGGCTCCCAGTTCCTCCCAGGCACTGACTATGGTTCCAGTTGCTCCCAGGATGATCCCTGGCACTCCCAGTCACTCCCACTATGATCCCAGTCAGTCTCAGAATGATCCCAGTCACTCCTGGTCTCTCTCAGTATATACCAGTTGAAGTCAATGTGGTCCCACTCACTCCCAGTTGCTCCCAGTAGCTGCCAGCATAATCCCAGTTGCTCACAGCCACTCCTAGTCACTCTCAATGTGGTCCTAGTTGCTCCCAGTATGATCCCAGTCACTCCCAGTATGATCCACCTTGCTCTCAGTATATTCCAGTTCCACCAGCATGGTCCCACCTGCCCTCAGAATGCTCCCAGTCACTCCCAGTATGACCCCAGTCACCCTCACTGTGGGTCCAATGGCTCCCAAGATGATCCCATTGCCCCCAGCATGGACCAAGCTGCTCCCACTGTGATCCCAGTATGACCCCAGTTACCCCCAGTGTAGTCGCAGTTGCTCCCAGTTCCTCCCAGTGTGATCCCAGTTGCTCCCAGTTGCTCAGGGCAGAGACCCAGTTGCTCCCATTATGATCCCTGTATGATCCCTGTATGATCTCAGTACAATCACAGTTACCCCAGCATGGTCCCCGTCACTCCAAGTTGCCCCATGATGCCAATTTTGCCCCCAAGAAGGCGCAGAGAACTGCTCAGAGACAAGAGTTAGTCTTTAAGCAGCGAGGTTTGTTTATTAGGCAACGCTGGAGAGCAGCCAGCTCGTGCTGGACAAACTGCTCTGTCTCTCCAGTGAAATTACAGCATTTTATACAATTTCTACGAGTGATTGCAACATGTTACATACATATTCATATGATTGCAATGTCTAATTATAATATTTATAATAGGCCGAGTTTAGGCCCTTTTATTAAATTCCCCGCTCTGAGTATCCTCATAGCCTTTTATGGAATTGCCCGCTCTGAGGGAACGAACTGAGCATCCTTTTATGGAATTCCTCGCTCTGAGGGAACGAACTGAGCATCCTTTTATGGAATTGCCCGCTGTGAGGGGAGGACTGGGCATTCCTGTCTGAACTGGAGAATATATAAACCTGGAGTTTCAGAACCTTTTTAGCACTCGTGGGATCCAGAGGAGGACTGCAGCTCACCGCTCTCAACCAGCCTGAGACCACCCCCCTCAACTGGACTGCAACCACCACTTTGACCAGACTGCAACAGCTCTCCCACCAGTAGGTTTTTTATCCCCTCTCCCATTACTTTGGACTCGGTGGGGGCCCAAGGAACAGCACTTTGTTCATGGCCCAGGGTGCTGGGTTCTACATTTGGGTTTTGTGGATTAAAACCAATTGCTTGTTTGTATAATCAGACTTATTGGGCAAGGGGGGCCCAAGGGGGGCCCAAGGGGGGCCCAAGGGGGCTGGGCCAGGGGGGGAAGAGCTGCAGGAGGCGGATCCCGGAGGAGGAAACCCGCCAAAAGCGGCGGCCCAGCCGAGGGAGGAGCCGAGCGGGAGCACAAAGAAGAGCAGCCCAAAGGTCCTGGCGGTGGCTCGGCAATGGCGGGGGGGGCGAGAGCGGTTTGGGGGCCCCCCGTGAGAGCCGGGGGGG